>NW_006160040.1:5832948-5833978 GCF_000334495.1 Tupaia belangeri chinensis | reverse complement strand
GAAAGAGCAAATTGTGTGTGTGTGTGTGTGTGTGTGTGTGTGTGTGTGTAAATACATGAGACACCTAAGTAGACTTATCCAGTGCTGAATAGGCAACGTGTGTCTGGGTTTGTTTTCAGAGCTCAGGAGAGAGTATAGAACTAGAGGTACAGCCTTCGGAGTGTTTGTTCTATAGACCGTGCTAAGGATATGGAGGAGGGCCCCGCAGAATCCTATGGTAAACAACGTTTCTACCTTTATGGGCACTGCCTTTAACACACGACTTAGAAATATAAATTCTGGTATGTTAATGACAATGATGCCCAGTACACGAATGCTTTCTGTTGTTATTTTAAAGCAATGGTGACTTACATTTATTCATTTATTGATGTAGACAACTTATTACCTATACATCCAAACATCTACATAGTAGTGAGTAGTAGAATGATTACAGGTTTCTGGTTGACAACCAATGTCATTCCAGGCTCCTCTACCGCATTCATGTCAATACCTTAATAGCGGAGCTCCTGTTGACAACTCCTGGCTTCTCTCTAGTCCTAGAACTAAACTTGCTGGCTTATAATTGTATTCATAATTCCCATCCCTACCTTGTGCACACCCACCATTGTTAGTCCCGATTTAGATATCTTGTTCAGAAGTGGGACTAACTTTTAAACTTTGGATGTTTTGGTTATATAAGGTTTATATAAGGTATTACATAAAACAGGAAAACTCTTCCTCAAAAAATGCACAGCTACAGATAAATAAATAAAATATGGGCAAATATTTTTAGAAAAAGAGAATTAAACTCAATCTTTGAAAGGCCTGCTAACTTAAAAATAATCTTATTCCCACAATCATGAACATTCAGAATTTAGCTACTGTTATCTGAACCCAACAGAATGGAAGAACAGATCTTTTTCTTATTGTGTCTACAGAAAGTGAATTTAAAAATATTTTAGAGACTGTCAAATGGAGTTTACTAGAAATATGTTATTTTACAAAATTTCATAATATTTTCCCACTTAACCTGTTTGAGTTGGCAGATATT
>NW_006160040.1:5828850-5832771 GCF_000334495.1 Tupaia belangeri chinensis | reverse complement strand
TGCAGAAGAAGTGCCATTTTGGGCTGATGTGGTTCTGGGATTTCGAAAGATGACTGAGGCAGAGCTGAAGAAGTTCCCCCATCACGTGTTTGGTCAGGCTTTTACAACTCTGAAATGCGAAGGCTCTGCCTACCTCCCGTGGTTAGAGAACAGGTTGGTCGAAATGGCTCTTTGCTGCTTCCTTTATCTGTGCTAGCCATAAAAACTTCACAGCTATGCAAACTCTCCTCAGTGTTCTCTCAGGGGTTTTATGCCTGTGTCTGCTGCTCACAAGTGTCCAGGAAGAGGGCTTTGTAAAATAATCTGGAGAAAATGTTTCTGACAGGACTAACTCACACTACGCTTGTAATCTTATGTCTGTCTTCTGTTTTCAGTATGTACCCAGATGTCCTGTTTGTTTTCCATCTCCCCTGCCCCCCAGGTAAAATCCCCTTATTGAAACAGTCTCTTGCTTCCTTTGTCTCTAAAATGGAGAAGTTTAGAAACCAATTATAGACTTCCAGCTATAAAATGACATGATTTACTCTAGCTGTTTGAATGAGAAAATCTTATGCTTATAAATTTTGTTTTGTTTTTTTCTCACTCATAGAAAAAAAAAATCTTCATTATTTTCTTTCATCACAAATAAGAACTCTAAAACTGAGGGCTGATCTAAATGATGTAATTGCGTCCTCACTAAATTCAGCCCAAAATACCTTGAGCTGGCATTATGGCTTGGTTCTCAGGACTTCTCATTTCCAGTTAGGAAAGACAAGAGTATCTTTCTTTGAAATGCATCAATAAATCTCTTTTTAGTTTAGTCTGGACATTGCAGGCATGGTGAGGGCTGTAAGACACTGGTTCTTTCAATTCCCGGTTCTGTATTTGGTAGGTGAATAGGAACATTGTGAATTATCATGTTAATGTTGGAAAAGGGACTTGAAGTAGCAACAGCAGCAGCAATGTGGTCCCAGACATAGGTTGAAGGATAACTGATTCATTAATTGCATATTTTTTATTGTCCATCTGCATATACCTGAGACTGTACTAGAATTTGGTTTAAAAAAAAGGATAAAATATAATTTTTCTTTTTTTTTAAGTTTTTTTTTTTACATGAGAGTGAGGGACAGAGATCAAGAAAGGGAGAGAGAGGCAGGCATCCCGTCCATGGAGTTTTGAAGTGGCAATTCACCCCGATCTCAGCCAGCCTGGATGGCAGGCACACATGCACATCCTGTGTGCTCGGGGAGGTCCTGGGACACGAACCCAGAACCTTTTCCATGGAGGTTCAGTTGTGATTGCTTTTCTTAAAAAGTTTGTGGTCTATTTGGGAGAGATTGCATGTGTTCTGTTTATATATGTGAATTAACAACTACAGTAATACATATGGTGAAGATTAAGCACAGACTTTTCTTCTTAAAATTTATCAGAGGATACATGTGCTTGTCGGAGAGAGATAAAGAGGGAAAGTGAGAAAGCACCCCCCACCCCGGGGCATAGTCATGCTGCAATCCCTCCTCCATTTCTCCCTCCATACGCACACACATGCCCGGCATGCTATTCAGGCTGCTGGGTCCGGGACTTGAACTCTGTTCTTGGTCATGTAGGGTCTTAATCACCTTGGGCTAGCCTTAAGTACAGATTTATACAAGGTGGAATGGGAGCACAGAGGAAGGAGCCTAAACCAAAGGTACATGTCAGTTACAATACGATATATTTTTATGACTTAAAGTGCTCTTTTCACTTTACCGCTTAGACATTTATCTAAGACATTTTTGTAACTTGCAGTTTCACAAAGGCTGTGCTTGTTTATCTAGACATAATAATCTTACACACTTAATAGACTGTGGTAGGGTTCAATGAACTTTTTTATGCACTGGGAAACCAAACACTTGTATGTTTTGTTCACTGGCCCATAAGCCACTGGTCAGAGGCTAACTTCGGGCTTATACACATCAGCTGATGATCACCAAATGATCATCATTCTGAGTTGTCACGTGACGGAGTGGCCCACCAGCCAGCATGTCAGTCTCAGCAATACCCTCTTTTCTGAGTGGCACTGTTGTGTTGTGTAGCAATTTTCCTTGTATTATAAAAATGACTGGAAACTGGGACCAGCAGATGGCATAATGGTTACTCTGGACTCCCACATGGCCAGCCATGGTTCAAGTCCTGGACCCACACTGGGTGAGTGTGTATCCATGCCCCAAATACCAAGAGGATAACGGAGGAGAAGGGATCGCACTATGGCCATCCCTTTCTGCTTTGCTTTCTATTTCTTTGGTGAGTGTGCATGCCCTAAAAACAAAATCTTTAAAAAAAAAAAAAAAACAGACTAGAAATTAAAAATGGGAAAGTTTACTGCTAGTTATAAAAAGCTGTAGAATCATATACCTTATCCTAGTAAACTTTTATATAAGTGGAAATTAAGCATCCCAAAAAGTGGCAGACCTTTACTTTTAATATGATGCGTATATATTTTTTAATGACAAAAAACCCTCCAAAATGAAAAAACACGTACGAAATGTTGTGTATGAAAGCAAAGTATCATTAGAAAGTTTTAAAATATGGAGGCTGAAGTTTTATTATTACTCCCAGTTTTATTGTTTGGCTTTCTCATCTCGGTCTTTTGTCTCAAAATTCAGGAAAGTCTATGGGAAACTTACGTGGGGAGTAGGCACAGTGGCATGCACCTGTAATCCCAGTCCTCTGGGAGGCTGGAGCAAGAATATCATGAATTTGTGGCCAGTCTGGGAAATCTAGGGAGACAAAAACCAAAACAACAATTAAAAACCCTGGCTGAAATCCTGGAGTCACTGGTAGATCAGGAAGAGGTAAGAGAGAATGCACGAGTGTTGTTCTCTCTCAAAAAAACGAACAAGGGCTGGCCAAGGGCTTTTCTGTGAGAGGTTGGCCAGGGTAGGGTCAGGGATGGTAAACGGCACAGAGACAAGGGAAGTGAAGCAACTCCTAGAAGCACTTTATCCAGATTTCTAACACATTGCTTTATCATTTTCTCTTTCTCTTTATCCTGTGCACATACTTTTTCAGACCTATTTGAAAATAAGTTGCAAACATAATGCCTCATTATTCCTAAATACTTCCACCCATATTTTCTAAGAGCAAGGACATTCTCTTACAGAAACACTACTAGAATAAAAATCAAGATCTTTATATTGCCCTGCATTGTAATCAGTAGAGACTGCAAAAGAGCAGCCACGATCAGAGGATTACCTTGAGGAAGACTCTAAAGGAAGAAAGCGAGGATGTTTGCCAGCAGGTGGTAAACCACAGAACACTCGGTAGGCAAAGCTGAGTTGGGAAGGATCACAGGTGAATTGTGGGCTGGTGTTTGCTTCTTAGCAGTTTGAGTGGTGGACATGTAAATACTTTCTAAAAAAAAAAAAAGAACTAGACCCAGAAAGAAATAGGAAGTGGAGACTAAGTACAAAGTGCAGAAGTAAAGAATTAAAACCTAAACACTTCAAATCCATACCCACTCCATTCTCCTTAGTGGACCAAGGCCGGCATGGTGTTTGAACACATTAGGGAAAGTTGACTCTCAGGTCCTTAGTGAGAGGCACCTGGAAATACAAATCAGAGCTTCTAATTAATAGCTAAAGAAAATCTTTATATTACTATAACACTGTAATCTATAGATCTTATTTGTATATTGCTCATTTTCCCATTAAAGGCTTACCTTGAAGATATTGTGGGTTCAGTTTCAGATCCCTGCAATAAAGTGAATATCACAATAAAGCAAGTTATGTGAGTTGCTGGTTTCTCAGTGCACATAAAAGGTGTTTAGGCTATACTGCAGTCTATTGAGGGTTCAGTATTATTATGTCTTAGAAAACATGTACACACCTTAATTTAAAAATATTTTATTGCTAAAAAGTGCTAGCGACCACTTAAGCCTTTCTGTGAAATGTAATCTTCCTG
>NW_006160040.1:5795111-5828556 GCF_000334495.1 Tupaia belangeri chinensis | reverse complement strand
CCTGTGCCTCACCACCTGGTACCCTGATACCTCTGCTTCCTGCTGCTCAGTGTGGGGTCTCCACGGACAGTGCGCTGCCTCCTCTGTGGAGATTAGATGTCCACTCCTCACTCTGCCTCAAGAGCCTGACCAGATGGCCACTGTGGTGGGCGACGATCCCTTCTCTTCCCCAGGGGGATTTTGCAGCCCAAGATAAGCCTTTCAGGGAGAGGATTGCAGTTTGGTGGAAGGCAGGGTAGCATCAGTGTGGGGTAGGACACCTGAGGCTTCCTCTGTGGGCTGCCACCCCCTCACTCCTGCAGCTACCCCAGATAGGTGGCCCATCACAGTCACACACCCTACACAATTCCTGCTTGTACCTCACACTCAGGGTCTATTTGGTTGCCTCCTACACTTCTCCTACACAACGTGTATGTTCAGCCTTCACTATTCTGACTCAAAAATGAGCATTTCGCTCAGCAAGCCACACATATAATGGCTTAAGTCTATCCTTCTTAAGTAATATAAACTTCCAGGGGGTGGGTCGGTGGGATTCTTTACTATGAATGAATTAGATCTTTGGTATTTTTGTTTTTTGGAGAGGTTTTTGCGCGTGCGCTCGCCAGACAGACAGAGAGAGACAGAGAGACAGAAAGCGAGAAATCACCCCCCAGGGGGGAAGGCCACCCCACAATCCCTTCTCCTCCATTCTCCTCTCGGGATCTTGGGCACGCACGCACACGTGCCCGATGTGAGTTTAAGCCACCAGGTCCGGGACTCGAACAGCGGTTGACTATGTGAGAGTCCAGCGACATAGCCATTACGCTAACTGCTGGTCCCTGATCTTTAGTATTTTTCAAAGAACAGATCAATAAAAAAAAAATTAAAAAAAAAAGGCCTACTAATGTCCCAAACAAGCAAGCAAACAAAACTGTCAGAATTTAATCACCCTTGCAGTATTTTGTATCTTCAGCCATTGGAGTCATTTTCTGCTGCTTTTTTAACATGCCCCTTCCAGGAAATGAGTCATAGAGACACTAAGTCTTCTGCCAAGCAGCCTACCTAAATAAATCATCCCAGAGGGACTGGGATCATCCTGTCTTTCCTGACATCCAGAGAGTAAGGGGGTCCATTTTTGTGCAGGGAGCCTGCAACTTAGGTACCCTGATTTCTTTCCAAGAGGCCGTGCTTTACACTGCGGCCCTGAGCAGCCCCATGCTGACCACCACTCTGACCACATCGAGCTTTCCCTCCATGCTCTTCTTCTCACTCCTTTGACAAGCCTCTCCATTACTGTCTCCCTCTTTTTCTTCTCCTGTGTCTTGTGTTCTCCCACTTGGCCAGACTCAAAACAATGCCTATGAAAGAAACTCCTATGACTTCCTTGTTAGCTGTACAGAAAACGCATCAGCATTGCAAAGGACAGTCTCAGACTTGCTAATGTCCAACTTGCAAAGGGTCCTGCCTAACATCGGCCAGGCAGGTCAGAGCACAGTCCTCTTTCCTAGGGCGGCTGGGGTTTCCCTTCCCACCATCTGGGCCAGCCCCTAACTGAGGAGCTGTAGGCAAAGTCTCCAAGTACCCAGTACAATGGCAGTACTCTCCTTTCTCCTTGGTTGCACAAGGATGAAGAGAGGGCTCCACCTAGGAAAGCAGAAAAATGATGGTGTGTGTTTTTTCTGATGATGGCAAGCAACAAGGTTAGTAGGGAATAGAGGCTATGTAGAGGGCAGTAGCTGTGGGGGCTTCCATTAGGACGTCAGTAGTTGCCCTAAGGCAACTGCAGAGGTGAACTTGTCCACGCAGCCCCACCTGCTGGACAAAGGGTGAGTGGCGCTCCCCTCCAAGATCACTCCGGCCTCATACACATCTGCCTTCCTGGAAGGGATCAGAAGCAGTTCTATCCTGAATGAGGCCTAGCCTGGTTACTACAAGTTTATGGAGTGGGCTGGGCAAGGATGGACATTTGGAGAAGGATGAGATGGAATGCAGTTTATTTTGTTGGTGTATGCAAGGAAAAGAGTAAGGAATATGGTCATCAAATGAGATAACGTCAGGTTAAAATTAGACTCTGTGGGGGACTTTGAAAAGTTTGTAGAAAAATGGAATTAAAATATGAGTTCATTTTGGTGCAAAAAAACTTGAAATCCATGATAATTTTTTTAATAATAAAAATATTATTGACATGTCAATGAATTTTTGAAGAAACCCCCACCAATGGTATATATTTAGTTGCTTTGTTGACATACATGCACTCTAAAATTCTGTGATAAACTATGTTAGGAATAGCGGTATTATGTGAAAACGTTATTTTTGTTGTTGTTGTTTAGGTTTTTGCTATAGGGTGCATGTGCTCTCAGGAGAGAGAGACAGAGACAGTGAGAGAGAAAGTGAGAAATCACCCCCTAGGGGAGATGGCCATGCCACAATCCCTTCTCCTCCATTCTTAGGAATTTTGGGCACATGTGCACATGCGCCTGGTGTGATTTTCAAGGGGCCGGGCACAGGACCTGAACTGTGGTTGGCCATGTGGGAGTCCAATACCTTAATCATCATGCTACCTGCTGGCCCTGCCAACTGAGATTTTAAAGCAATTTTCTTTCTTTTCTTGTTTATAGACAAAATAGAATGAAATTGATTAATATTCTGATTATTAATAAGACATTGTTCTTCATGGTTCTTCTGAAGCAAGGAGTAATCTTTAAACTGACACCCTCGAATAATACACACATAACATCCTAATGCCATTACACTTAAATAATTCCTTACTGTAATGTGTTGTGCACTGTCAGACTTTCTCCAGACGTCTCATTTCATCTTCACCATGTGCCTAGAAAGCCAGTATTATTATTCCCATATGATGGATGAAGTCAGAATGCTCAGAAAAGCTAAATAACTTGACCAAGGTCATATAAGTGGCAAAGGATAGAGCCCTCCTAAACTTTTTAATTGATTAATTTTTAGAAATTCATTGTTTTTCATGATAGTGAGTACATGCATGTGCACGAGAGAGAGAAGAGAGGTACAGAGAGGAGCACCCTGAATGGGTCTGGTCACATTGTGACCCCCTTCTCTAGCCCTCCAGCTTGTTAGGGTCTTGGGCAGGTGTGCATGCCTGGCTTGTTTTAGGCTGACCAGGCCAGGGAGCCAAACCTCAGTGGGCTTTGTGGCCTCCAGCACTGAAGTTCAATATGCTACCGACTACCACAGAGGCTGGGCTGCTAAACTCGTTTAAAACATCTCTTCTTTGTGTTCACTTTTTAAAACATTATAAACACACTGCCTGTGCTGGTCAGAATGGCCATAAATTCCAATTTACTCTCCTTTCTATGCCAGTGTTGGGGATTTTTTTTTTTTGCAGAGTTAGTTCACCTTTAAAAATACCCATCTATTATTATATGTTAAAAAAAAAAAACATAATTTAAGATCCCAAATTATTTGTTCCACTGAGAGAACTTAAAATTTAAGATTTGCTACACTGATACAGTTGGCCCTCTGTATGAATCTTACCCAGAGGTTTCGAACCTTTCTTGCTCAGTGGAGATACAGTAGGCCTTTCTTAGCGATGATTTCACTTTCTGCAGTTTCAGTTACCCATGGTCAATCACGGTTCAAAATTATCTGAGTATAGTACAGTAAGATATTCCGGGAGAGAGAGACAGCACATCCATACAACTTTTATTACAGTATATGGTCCTAAGTGCTGTATTTTGTTATTAGTTATTGTTGTCGATCTTTCTCTATGCCTAATTTATAAATTAAACTTTATTATAGGTATATACAGGGGAAAACATAATATAGATTGTGTCTGGTTCTATTAATATCAGCAGTTTCCAGTATCCTGTGGGGGTCTTGGAATGTACCCTTGGTGGATAAAGGAGGACTGCTGTACTTCACGGTTTCTGCAGAGGGAGGAAGGGAAGCTGGGAGAAATGAGAGATGCATTTATTACTCAGCAGATATTTGCCGAGAGTCTGTGCTGTGCCCAACACTGCACTGGGCCGAAAGAGCTCCATGTACCTCCTGCTCTAAGAGGACATGGACCTGTCGTGCACTAACCATTAGGCCCAGCTGTCACTCAGGCAGCAGTGCTCCAGACAACAGAACCCCAGTGCGAGGTGCTGGCACGTTTACTCTATGCTCACACACCCACTCCAGTAGCTCACTCGACAGCCAAGTGGAGGAGAAGATGGAAAGCCACTGATACAACTCAGTGCTGTTGTTTTACACAGCGGGAAACCGAGGGTCTATGATGGCAGCCGAGCAGCAATGGATGTCTTCTCTCATCAGCTCATGGTGTCCTCTAGAAATGGGGGCCAGAGAGAGAAGGCAGCCAGCTTCCTAGTGATCTGAGCACAAATTTCAGTCGAACTTCCTGGTTAGGAAGTAGGAGTAGAAAGTTAGAATCACCCCAAAGAGTCCCTCCCCATCTGGTTAATGGAGCTTTGGTCCCTCTGAGCTATGCCTTGCACCCACCATTCACTCTTTGGATGAAGCTGCTGATCATCTTTTTTCATGTTAAATCTCCTATATTCTACAAATGACCTTATGAATAAGATGATAGGGCCAGGACCAGTAGTTGGTGTAATGGCTATGTTGCTGGACTCCCACATAGTTGACTGCGGTTAGAGTCCCAGACCCAGTGGCTTAAACTCATGCCGGGCACATGTGCATGTGTGCCCAAGATCCTGAGAGAAGAATGGAGAAGGGATTGAGGTGTGACCATCCCTCCTGGAAGGTGATTTCTCACTTTCTGTCTCTCTGTTTCTGTCTTTCTGGCGAGCATATGCGCCCTATAGCAAAAACCTCTCAAAAAAAAGAAGATAGGGCCTGGGGTTATATTTTACTAGTTGTAGAGTTCCCATTTTATGAGACGAAAAGAGTGTTGGAGATGGATGGTGGTGATGGTTGCACAACAGTGTGGCCATACTTTATGCCACTGAACTTAAAAACCGTCAGAGCGGAGGGACCAGCAGATCGCGAAGTGGTTACATTGCTGGACTCCCACATGACTGACCGCAGTTCAAGTCCTGGACCCGATAACTTGAAAAATCACATTGGGCACAGGTGCGTGCATGCCAAAGATCCTGGGAGGAGAATGGAGAAGGAATTGTGGCGTTGCCATCCCCCCTGGGGAGTGGATTTTTCACTTTCCCTCTCACTTATCTTTGTCTCTCTTTCTCTCCAGTGAGTGCATGCACCCTAAGGCAAAAACCTCTCACAGATCAAAATAGAGTGGAAAATTTTATGAGTATTGCACTCCAATTTTTAAAAAGTTACCAACCCAGCTGAGGTGGTGCAGGAGAAGGGGCGCACTGCTATGCAGTGCTGGAGGGAGGGTCCAGGGTTTGGATCCGAGTATTTGCAGGGCCCACCTGCAGGCATGTGGTGATCTTGTCTGACTGGATAGCGAGGGGAGGATTGCAGCATGGCAGGGTTCTGTCGGGGATCTCTCCCCCTCTCTCAATAAACAAATAAACACTTAAAAAAGAGGATTATAGGGTCTGAATGAGCCATTTCTTTTCATTATTTATACAGTTAGTCCAAAAAATCATAGCCACAGTGTCACTTAGTCTATCTGCTGCAAATACTGTGTGGTCCTATTGTATTAATGCCCCATGTGGTAGACATAAGGAGGAGGGGGCATGGGACCCCTTCCCAGCTGTCTAGTTAGGGAAACCAGACCAAGGCGAAGAGACATGCAAGAGTGAACAACAGGAGATAAAATGTCTAAGACCGTAAACTTAGGTAAATGCAGAGAGTGAACAAGAAATGCTTGTGCTTTTAAAATACCGGATCAGCTTGGTATTAATTTAGCATGAAGAATGGTATAGGAATTGGATAAAACATTAAAAGCACAAGGCACAAAATTTCCTTTGTTTTGAAATTTCAAAATTGGTTTTCATTCAAGTTTAACGTCGGGAATTCCATGGACATGAGGCAATGGCTAGAATGAGGCCTGCTTGGCCCCTGGAAGCTCTTGATGTCCCTGTCCATTGGCTCGTTTTGTTCCCCTTTTCCTGTCCTTCACTTCCTGGAAGTGGTTGAAAGAAGGCTCACTTCATGCTCTCTCCTCTCCAGGGTAAAACGAAACGGAGGCCTGATACTCACCCGACGAGTAGAAGACCTGTGGGAGCTCCATCCGTCCTTCGACATTGTGGTCAACTGTTCAGGCCTTGGGAGCAGACAGCTCATGGGAGACTCTAAGATTTTCCCTGTAAGGGGCCAAGTGCTCAAAGTTCAGGCTCCCTGGGTGAAGCATTTTATCCGAGAAGGGAGTGGGCTGACATATATTTACCCTGGTGCATACGACGTCACCCTGGGTGGAACGAGGCAAAAAGGAGACTGGAATCTGTCCCCAGATGCAAAAATTAGCAGAGATATTCTCTCCCGATGTTGTGCTCTGGAGCCTTCCCTCCACAGGGCCTGCAGCATAAAGGAGAAGGTGGGTTTGAGGCCCTCCAGACCTGGAGTGCGCCTGCAGAAAGAGCTTCTGGTCCAAGATGGCCGGAGGTTGCCTGTGGTCCACCACTATGGCCACGGGAGTGGAGGCATCTCGGTGCACTGGGGCACTGCTCTGGAGGCCGCCAGGCTAGTGCGTGAGTGTGTCCTTGCCCTCAAGACCTCTGCCCCCAAGTCAAAGCTATAGATGACATGAAATGACACTCAGTGGCTTTGGAAATTATTGATCAAAGCACAATTTAAGCACAGAACACATTCAAATACATTTTCTATTGTGAGAAAGTTTAAACAGTTCTGTTTTCAAAATTACAAATAATGCAATATATAGACTCAAGAAGCCTAGAACTAACCACATAGTGCCTAAAACTCCATTTTTCTTGTTTTGGTGGATAAAATATTTGTTATAGAGCAAGATTTAAAAAAAGAAAAAAAAAGTCTGATGGCCAAGGATCGGTGCTAATTTCTGTGAATGCTGGATGCTGGAAACCATTGGAATTTTGATATTTATTGGTTCATAAATTCTAGGAGGAGATAATGTATGGAGGACACCTATATCACTGCCAATTGTAGAACCACCCGTGACCCTCCCAGATTACAGCCGCATGATCATTATAAACCCTCTGAATAAAATGACGTGGTGATCGCACGATGGAGACTTAACACATTTAATTGAAGACAAAGTATGGTTACCACTAGTACTGGCAGCAACCTCTTCCGCCCCTCAGCCGATGGTGATGGTAGAAGACAGAGATGAAGGAAGCCGCCTATGGATGTGGCTGTCAGCCACCTAAGGGTTGTGTACTTCATTACCATGATCGAGTCCTGGCTTGCTGCGTGGTTGGCTTTGCCTAAGTGCTTTTGAAAACTGAGTCACATGCAGCCAAAGAGCTAATTTGCTAATTAAGGTAGAACAATCATTTGAATGAAATACAGCCAAAGTATTCTGCAAGTTATTACAAAGTATAGGGGCAGAGGTAATGTGTCCTGTACTAAAAGTAGTTGGGGAATTGCTGAGTTACATAAATTCAACCTGTTTTGTTTTGTTTTGTTTTGTTTTGTTTGACTCAGGTCTTCTCAAAGCCTTGAATACACAAGTATTTAAAAAATTCATGGAAAAAGGAATTAAAGTATCAATTTATTTTGGTGGGAAAAAAAGTTTAAACTCCGTGGATAGTATCTTTATAATTTATATTTTCCACGTACTTTTTGAAGACCCCCCCCCATATGTCCATGTGAATTGTGAGTCCTCAGGAGGGTTTTGGCTTGTGCAAATGGTAAAGAGGGGCCATTCATTAAGGGAGAATTGAAGAGAAATGGATTTTATCTTCATTTTATTTTTTGAGGAAGATGACTTATGTTCAGTAATAATAAGTTCTGTTTTGGATATCCAGGGTGAGATGTGAGCTTGACGATGAAATTTGTGAGAAAAAGACAGCTCAGCACAGCTTACTTAACAGTTACCTACAGAACAGTTACTGTTTTGCTCGTTGAGAATTTGAATATGCATTTGTTTGAATGGGACATTCTGCTGGTAGAGAGAGAGGTGCATCCATACTGGACGATCTTTTTTTTTTGGAGAGGTTTTTGCTATAGGGCGCATGCACTCGCCAGACAGAGAGAGAGACAGAGAGATAGAAAGCGAGAAATCATCCCCCCAGGGGGGATGGCCACTCCGCAATCCCTTCTTCTCCATTCTCCTCTCGGGATCTTGGGCACACACGCACACACGCACACACGCCCGGTGTGAGTTTAGTCACTGGGTCCAGGACATGAACTGCGGTGGGAGTCCAGCGACATAGCCATTATGCTAACTGCTGGTCCCCATACTGGATGATCTTAATCGTCCCTTGCAGTATCCACATTCTCTAGTTAAATGAAGTGTGGAGTGTTTTCTATAGACTTCCACCAGGGGGTGGTGGTGTATCAAATTCAGAAAAAAAATGGTGTCTGAAAATTCAGAAATGACTAGAAACAAAAAATGGATACGAGGTGTGTGTAATTTTTGTTTGTTTTTTGAGGTTATGCCTCAAATGCAATTTTTCAGAATTCTGTTAATAATATTTAAGAAATGTGTAGTTTAGATAGAATGCAAACACATACAAATCATGCATAATCTATGAGAAATATGATAAAATGGCAATTTAAAAGGGGGAAATCGATTTTTTTAATGGTTAAAAATAAAGATGAAGAAGCTTTCCCAGAAAAGGTAGTATTTCGGTTGCTTTTCAGCAGTTTTACGTGTACTCACTTGTTCCTTTTGCCTATGGTTTGGTTCCTGCCATACTTTCACTTTGTATAGAAAGGCTCACACACTCCAACCTTTGCCTGTTCATTTCTCTAGTTTAGCTTCACCCTGCCTTTTGTACATCTAAAGGTCAATATTACAAGACTGAAAGACTGGCAGCTTTTGGAGAAAGTGGTCATGGTTTCATGCCCTGATTTCACGTTCCCTGATTGTTAGATATTTGCTCTCGGAGTATCTCAAAGGTTATTCATTTTGGTCAGTAACTGTCTATCTGTTTTGTTTTGTTTTGTTTTGCCATAGAGACATAGAGAGGGAAAGTGACAAATCACCACTCCCCCCAATGGGAATGGCATGCCACAATCCCTTCTCCTCCAATCTCCTCTAGAGATTTTGACCACACATGCATGTACACCCCATGTGATTTTCAAGCCACCAGGTCCAGTGCTCAAACTGCGGTCGACCATAGGGGAGTCCAGCACTTTAACTACTACACCACCTGCTGGCTCCTGGGCTGCACCTTAGAATCACTTGAGTTTTGGAAAAATACTGATGTCTAGTCCTGCTTCGTTGAACTCTTTGGTGGTGGACTGAGCTGTGGCATCAGTACTCTTCAAAGCTATGTACAGGGTTCTAGCTGCCAGATGGGGGCTGAGAACTCTGAGCACCATTTTCTCCTCTCTTCATGTGCTCCAGTGCTACTATCACCACAACCTTCTCTTCTTTCCTCGCCTCCTTGGTGCATCAAGCCAAGAGAGATGAGCTCACTGACTGGGCGTGTCCTTATGCACTTCCAGACAAGGTGGCCTATGGGAATGAACTGTGTCCCAAAGTGGTTCTCTAGAAATGCTGGGAATCGCCTTCTCATATAGTTGGCTGGCCAGAGACAGCTGTCTGTCTTTGTCTGAAAGGTGGAGACTGAATATATAATGAACAATGGCCAGACCATATATAAAAATAGAACCCTGACCTACAATCTGCAGCAACCTGCTCAGGAAATCAATCCTCTTATCTGCAATAAACAACAGAGGAAGCCAGCCTGCTGTATGTCAGACTCGCAGGAAGTCAGATTGCTATCTCTTGTGACAATCCAAAAAGCTAAACAGTAACTTCTGTAACAATTGATGCAAAATGACCGGGACTTGATTAATAATTGATAGCTTCCCTAATTTTTATCCTTACTTCTAACTTAGGATAAACAAATCAGAGAAAGCAAAATATGCACCCTTAATACATCATACAAGATGCCCTGCTTCTAGTGAACTCACCTAGAGCTTCCCCATGCTGCCAGCCTCCAATCTAAAATCTCTTTTTTCTACAAAGCTTTCTCACTTAAATGCCTGCCTTTGAGTCTCTGCCAAATGCAAGTGATGATGGCTTGATATAGCAAGCTCTAAAGAAATAGCTTTTGCTTTTCTCATGTGGTTGATGTATTAGTCAAGGTTCTTCAGGGAAACAAAGCCAATAGGATATATGTAGTTAGAGAAAGATTTATTGTGAAGGGTTGACTCCCATCATTATGGAGGCTAAAAGTCCCATGGTCCGCAGTCTGGAAGCTGGAGACTCAAGAAAGGCAGTGGTTTCAGTTCTAGTCCAAGCCTGAAGGCTTGAGAACAGGAGGAGCCAATGGAATAAGTCCCAGTCTGAATCTGAAGTCCAGGAGCGCTGGTGTCTGAGGGCAGGGGAAGATAGATGTCCCAGCTCAAGCACCGAACAATGTTTCCCTTATCACCTTTTTTTCTGGCTGCTGTTCAGGTTCTCAACAGATTGGGTCATGCCTCCCACATCGCTGAGAACAATCTTCTTTACTAGGTTTATTGATTCAAATGCTTATCTCTGCCAGTCACATCTTCACAGACACACCCAGAAACAGCATAACATTTTACCGGCAATCTGGGCACCCCTTAGCCCAATCAGGTTGACACATAAAAATAACCATCACAGCTTGCTTCATTTATTTCCACAAAGACTTCATGTTTCTATAAATTGACATCTTTCTTGGAGATCTAAGCAATGCCTGAGGGTGGACTACATTTTTTTCTTTTCTGTTTTCTATTTCAGAGCTTTTTTTTTGCCTTTTTTTTTTTTCTGAACATGAAGAACAACTGATTTTCCCCTGGAGTCCTCACTTCCAGGTGTCTGACCTTTGTGGCTGAGTCTGCGCCTGCTGTGCCTGTGCCCAGGGGAAAGAGGCTGGTTTCAGGCACTGTCCCTGCCAGCACGGTTTCTGTTTTCTATTTCAGAGCTTTTTTTTTGCCTTTTTTTTTTTTCTGAACATGAAGAACAACTGATTTTCCCCTGGAGTCCTCACTTCCAGGTGTCTGACCTTTGTGGCTGAGTCTGCGCCTGCTGTGCCTGTGCCCAGGGGAAAGAGGCTGGTTTCAGGCACTGTCCCTGCCAGCACGGTGCCTCTTCAGCAGACAAAGGTTATGCACACACTTTGGGGATTTTATTAGCTTAGGGGAAAAAAGGAAGTTAAATGGAAAGGTCATAGCCCAGTTGGACACAGTTGTATAGAAGAAAAACTATTTTTAAAAATGACATATTTTTCCTTTTATTAAATAGATGCATTCAAATCAGTTGATATTTGAACCAATTTTTCTCAATCACTTCAGAGCGTTTGGAGAGAAGGAAGGAAAGGCTTGTGTGACTTGTGTCTGCTGAGAGTTGTAGTTCTTAGAAAACTGTGCCAGCACTCTCATAACTTGTCAAATATTTGAAATGAATGTAGCACTTGTAGTATTTTTCCTTGATTCCTCTCATCTTTCTCCTTGAGGATGTGAGTGATAGAGACCCATTTGAAACCTGTTTCCCCAGGATATCATTCACCCAAGAAAAGCTGATTGAGACGTTTAAGTGGTCCCTTTCTTTGAAAAATCTCAGCAGGCCTGGGGGCTTTATTATATTAAGTGACTTTGCTGCCTATAAATCACAGCCCTAAGTAGCCAAAGGGAGTGAGTTAACCAGATCCCTTACAAAGTATAACCAATGTTTCTTCAATTATTAGCAGAACAATTGACTTCCACCTGCTCAGGGCACTTGCCAACCTGGCCTGTAGCCATGGCACCCACAATGCCACCTCCCACAACCTGTTCCCTGTCCGTCATGGTTTGTTACTCTGATGCATGTTCTACAGTTTCCACCTATCCCCCAATTTTTTAAGTATTCTAGAACTTCCTGTCCATGCTTCCAAGAACTTTTAGAACTTCCAAGTCGCCTGATAATAGAACTCAGTCACTGTGGTCAATATTCCAAAAAGTCTTCTCCCCAAGCCCCTTTCCTCAGAAATCTACTCATATCTGTTGGGCTCACTATAGAGGCAGAATTCTCAGTGTCCTGCCTCTCTGGTCACAGATTATTGGTATATATTAGTAAGGTTAAGATTCGCTTGGAAGAAAGAGAATTCCCCAAGTATTTGCTTAAGCAAGATGGGCACGTATTTCTCCCTCATGTAAAAGGGCAGCTGGGTGGGTTGCCAATGATCATTTGGGATCCAATCTCCTCCTTACACTGTTTTCCCAGGGCGTGGCCCTTGTGCTCATGGTATAAAATGGTAGTCATATTTCTAGCATCATCATCACATCCACCCCCAAGGAAACTTCCAGAAGACTCACATAAAACTTGTGCTTCCACTGTATTTCACTGCACAAGATTTAGCCTCAAAGGAAGCTGGGAACAGTAGTCTTTTGGCTTGGTGGCAATGTAGAGGTCATGCTTTTAGCAGGCTCTGCTGTAGTTCTCAAATTATAAATTGAGTTAAGCCAGTCAGATTAAGAATTTGTACTGAGAGCTTCTAAAGTTAGTTCCTGATGATTGCAAACTCTGGAGATATGTAGACTGGTGCTTGACCATCCATCCAGGCTGTCTGGGTTTATACAGGGGTAGCCAGGCCAGAGAGAGGTGGAAATGTGAAGTAGAAGGGAAAGCCCTAAGGCCCATGTGTACCTGGGGAAGCATTAAGAATGACGTAAGATTCTGACCTGGTCCCGTTTCTCATAAGGTCTGACTGGATAGTCAATTCTGCATTCCTTAGAAACTTCACATTGTGAAAAATAGCTCTTATGAAATTATCATCCCAAAAGGGAAAGGGAATGGGAGCTGGAAAGTTTCAGATTTCCTTCCAAGGAAATTATTTTCTTGTAATGATTTCAATAGTAAGGATGCTTTTATAGCTAAAGGGTAAAATCTAAACATCACGGAACAATGTCAGTCTTTGACAACTTCTGATTTTTCCTTTAAAATCTTGCTCCTTCTTATCCTATCATGAACTTGGGATATTTTACATATCTTAATATCCCTTTCTCCTTTATCGTTATCACCCATTGTTAGGATAAATAAATCAAACGGTTTTTGTTATACAGCGCTGGCTTCCCAACATGTTATTAGTTCCTGGTGAAGATCTTGTTATAATCAATAATGACCTTAGTCATGCAGCTTATATTCTTTAATTAATGGAATTGAGTTGTGGCCAATTTATATGGCAAAAACTCATAGTTTAGGAGTAATGGCTGTTTTTAATTTCCTATCCATGGATTCTATGGGGAAATAGTTTATAATAACTCCCTTTTCCATCTCCTTGAGCCCATGCAAGTGGAATCTCTCCTTTTAACCAGAAGCCCTTGTCTGAGTCACTTTATAAAATAAGGTGGGTAATTGTGATGGGAAAACAGAATTCAGCTACCTGCTAGACCAGGGGTCAGCAAACTGCTTCTGTAATGAGACTAATAATAAACACCTAAGGCTGTGTGGGTCATAGTCTCTTCTGCAACCATTCAGCTTTACCATCTTAGTCTGAGCAAAGTCATAGATAAGGTGTAAACCAATGGCCATGGTTATGTTCCAATAAAACTTTACTTACAAAAACAGGCAGGGGGCCATCTTTGGCCTGAAGGCTGTTCACTCAGTATTAGACCATATGGTCCGTGGTCAAGGACCACTGATTTGTTTAACACTTTATACACAACTCCAGGCATCGAGCCTGATTCTTTATTTTTTAAAGTTTTTGCTTTTATTATTTCTTTTCTTTATGGTAGAGTGCATACATGTACAAGAGTGAGAGAGTCAGATAAAGAGGAAAGAGAGAGAGAAGAAAGAGATAAGCACCCTTTACAGGGTCTGGTCCCACTATGATCCCCTTCCTCCAGTCATCCAGTCCGTCAGACCTTGGGCACTAACATGTGCCCTGTGTGTTTCAGGTTGACTGGGCTGCGGAGTTGAACCATGGCTGCCGTGTGAGATCTGGTTTCTCTGGAGCATGCATTACCACTGCACTGTGGAGCTAGCTCGAACCCTGGTCCTTGATAAACATTTGTTGAATTACTGAGTGACTAAAACCTATCCCTGTGACATCAATGGACAGATTATCTCAGTTTAAATTTGAAAAAAATAGTAAGTCCCATTCGGCAAGTTCTTTTGTTGGCCTTCTGATTGATTTTCCTTAAAAACCATAAAAATCTATCTACTAGTAAAATCACACAGCCTGAGTATACCACAGAGAATACATTCATGGCCTGAATTCCAAGGCAGCTGAATTACCTAACCAGCTAGAAGGACCAGAGCGGAGAAAACTTTCTGGGGAGAAAGGCTCTATGTCAGTGTACCGTCCTAGGTCTACCTATCTCACTGGCATTACTCAACTAAGCTCAGGCCGTGAAGGAGTGTAGGGTGCCCTCAGGAATGGGCAGCGTAAAGCTCCTCCCTGCTTCTGTGCTCTCTGCAGCTTCCAGGCCCATGCTCTTTCATCATCCTCCCTCCTTCTTCGGGTTCCCTCCCTTCCTCCTCTTTCTCTTTTCCTCCCTCTCTCCCTTCCTTTTCCCTTCTTTCTGTATAATTTACATTGTACACACATTAAAGTGTATAGCTTATGAAACACACACACACACACAATTTTCACAGAGATTAAGATCTGGAACCTTTACGATAACCCCAGGAAGCTCTCTCATGCCCTTCCCCTTTGATTTCCTTCCAAAGGTAACCACTATTCTGGTTTCTGTCACTATATACTTGTTTTGCCAGTTTGGCAAAACACGATCACATAGTATGTACTCTTTTGTGTCTTAATTCTTTCACTTAACAGGTATATCTGTAAAATTCATCTGAGTTTTGGGTGTATCAGTAGTTCATTCTTTTTTATGGCTATGTAATGTCTCATTATATAAATGTATCTTGATTTATTAATCATTCTATCAAGGAACATTTGGGTTATATTCAGCTTAGAGCTGCTGTGAGGAATACCGATTATGAGTATTTCTATGTAAGTATTTTAGAAACATAAACATTCATTTCTCTTGAGTAGCTACTACAAGAATGGGATGGTGGTCATAGGATTCATGTATGTTTAATTATTTTTTAAAATAGTTATTTATTTAATTTTATTTATTTATTCATTTATCTTCATTTGACCAGAGAAAGACACAGAGAGAAGGAAAGTGAGAAAGCAAGCCACCAGGTCTGGGACTCAAACTGTGGTCAGCCATGTGGGAGTGCCTAGCCCTTTAACACCATGCCACCTGCTGGCCATCAGGTATGTTTAATTTAAAAGCTCCTCCAAACAGTTTTCCAAAGTCTTGTGCCAGTTTACATTCTAGCAATGTATGAACATTTTGATTGCTTCAGATTTTTACAAATATGGTGTCGTCAGTCCTTTTAAACTTAGCCATCTTGTTGGGGATGTATTTATATCTCGTAATGGTTTGAATGTAAATTTCCTTGATGAGTAATAGTGCTCATCACTTTTCTTTTTTAAAAAATTTTGCCAGAGGGTACATGTGCTTGATAGAGAGAGAGAGGGCGACATCCCCTCCCCCACCTGGAAGAGTCACTGTAATCCCTTCTCCATTCTCCATCCTGTCAGGATTTGAGACACTCATGCACATGCACCTGGTGTTTCTCGAGCACTGGGTCTGGGACTCAAACGGTAGGGTCAGCCCTCTGGAATCAGGCTGTCTTTACCACCAGCCCACAAGCTGGCCAACCTTATCACTTTTTCCTATGCTTATTATTCTACTTCATATCCTGTTGTGTGAAGTGACTTCTGTTCACATATTTAACTCATTTCAAAAAATTATGTTGGCCAAGTTTTTTTGTAGTTCTTGGTATGAGTTCTTTATACATTAATTATGTTTCATTTTTCTCTTCAATTAGCTATTTAGTTTAAATTTTTATATATTTCTTTTAGTAGTTGCCTAAGAGATTACCATATGATTCCTTGACTTATTAAAGCCTATCTTAAAATGATCCTTTTATCACTTTTCAAGCATCACAAGAAACTGACAGCAATTTTACTCCATTTATTCCTCTCATCCTTTGGGACGGGAAAGAACACCAAAGCCCTGATCTGTTTTGTGCATTCTTTTATAGGGGAGGCAAAGCTGTGTGCTTTAGCTGTGGAGCACCTCATGGTTCTAAACCACCTCTCCTGGCCTTCTCTGGCTGGCTCAGGTTTCTTCTGTCTGAAAAGCCCAGCAGTAGATTATGTCTTTGTTAGAGCTTTTGCATGCCCTGCAGTGATCATACAAAGACTGTTACCTACTTTAAGGAGCTCCCTGCACTCTCTCAATTCATTACTACCATTGTTGTTTTACACAGTCAATATTCTATAGTATTTACCTATGAGGCTTTCTATATTTCTTGTTGGAGTTCTGCGCTTCCATCTTGGGTAATTCCTTCATCCTGAATAACTTCACTTAGCATTTCTTATATTGTAGTCTATTGGAAACATACTCCTTCAGCCTTTGTTTATCTGAAAATGTCTTTATTTCACCTTCAGGTTTTTTTTGTTTTTGTTTTTAAGAGATTTTTGCTATAGGGCATGTGTGCTCGCTGGAGAGACAGAGAGACCAAAAGTGAGAAATCACACCCTGGTGGGTGTGGTCATGCTGCAATCCCTTCTTCTTCATTCTCCTCTCAGGATTTTGGGCATGCATGCACATGTACCCAGCATGAGTTTCAAGCTGCTGGGTCCCGGGTCTGGAACTTAAACCACAGTTGGCCATGTAGGAGTCCAGCGACATAACCATTACACCATCGCTGGTACCTTCACCTTCAGTTTTGAAGGACATTTTAGTTGGCTATAGAATTTTAGGAGTTTTGTTCATTTCAGAACCTTTAATCTATTCATTATTTTGCAGCTTTCATACTTTCTATTGAAAAGCTGGGTGTCAGTCTTATTATTGTTCCTCTCAAAGTAATGTCTTCTTTGCCTCATTAGGATTTTTTCTTTGTCTTGATTTTTAGCAGTCTGACTATGATGTGTCTAAGAGTGATTACTTTGTATTCCTTCTGCTTATTGTTTACTTTATTGAATCTGTGAGTTGATATTTTTCTTGAGCTTTTGAAAATCCTTGGTCATCATCTCTTCAAATACTATTTCTCTATATACTCTCATTTTTTTTTGTAGGATTCAATTGCATATATTATATCTTTTAACTGTGTCACACATTTCTCTCATGTTCTGTTTTGTCTTCATTCTTTTTTTATTTCTTGCTTCAGTTTGGATAGTTTTTTGGAATGTCTTTAAGTTCACTAATCCTGTGTTTTGTTTTTTTTTCCTGTACTCTTGTTTTTTTCCTATACTCATAATGTTAAATTAGTCTGATGAATTCTTTATTTATACAGTTATTTTTCAGTTCTAGAGTGTCCATTTTGATTATTTTCATAGTTTCTAAATTTCTGTGGAAATTCTTCATTTGTTCATCCATTTGGTTCACATTTTCTTCTATTTTCTTTAACATATTATTATAATGATTTTAAAATTCTTATTTGTTTACCATGTCTAGGTGATCTGTAGGTCTGTTTGTGTCTTTTTCCTTTAATTACTTCATTTCCCTGCTTCTCTTAGACCAAGTGATGTTTAATCATGTCTGACATTGAATATAAAGAATAAAATAGTCAAGCCGATGTCTATTAGAGAAAGTTTTCCCCTTCCT
This sequence comes from Tupaia belangeri chinensis, assembly GCF_000334495.1. NCBI lineage: Eukaryota > Metazoa > Chordata > Mammalia > Scandentia > Tupaiidae > Tupaia > Tupaia belangeri. Next base: position 5,810,946 of record NW_006160040.1, on the reverse strand, counting down.
TCTGTTGAGTATGTGGGTGGGAGTCTGATTACCTCGGTCCACTAAGTGAATGCAATGGATTGAAAGCGCTAGTAAAACCCAGTCTACCGCTGGCTTGTTGCTGTCCGTGAGTGTGCTTGTTCTGTACTTTCAACTGATAGCCTGGTGGTTCATGATCTTTAAGCCTTTCTAGCCTATAAGAGATTCTGCCCTTTGGAGATATTGGGCATAGAGGATTTTGGAAGTTTTGAGCCCATACATTCATCCTCGTTCCCCTGCAGTTTGAAAACCTGGCAAATATTTTGACAGGAATTCCCATTCTACAGTAGGACTTTTACTTTTAAGCCTCAAAAAAATTGCAGGAGATTTCACATTGCCTTTTAGAAGTCCTCAGCCTAGCTCTCTATGTACAACCTAAGAACTCAGAAAATGTCTTATGGGGAAAACAAGTCACTTTGGAGGCTTACATCTGTTAGTTATTTCCCACAGGACTGCCAAAAACCTCACTGTACTTTCCCTGGATTAAAGTCCCTTTGCCTTAACCCATGGTCCAAATTAACAAATACTTCCAAGAAAAAAAATAAAATCTTGACAGGAGTTCTCTTTTCTCTGGAATCTAATTCATCTAGTCTTCATTGCTTCCATCAATCTCATCTATTGTCTTTATAAAAATGACTTTTGTGGGGCTGGCAGGTGGCATGGTGGTTAAGGACCCTGGATTCCTGCATAGCCAATTCTGGGTTGAGTCTTGGACTTGGTGACTTGCTTTCTCACTTTCTTTCTCTCTCTCTCTCTCTCGATCCCTCCTCCCCCTCAAATTAAAATAAATAAATAAATAAAGTTAAATAAAATAATCCTTTTTTTTTAAGAAAAAAGAAATATGACTTTTGTAATTTACTCAGCTTTTTTCTAGTTGTTGGAAGAGGAACTTCTGGGTATAATAATCCACTGTCATCCATACACAGGGAATGAGTAAAGTAGGACAAAAATAGAATACACCTGAGCAGAGAAAGGAGCTCAATAGACAGTTGAAGGAGTATAAGAATAACTCTCTTCTTACTCGGTGTCCTAAGCCTGATTGCAATGTGATTTAGGAACTGTTTCACTGTGAATATTTCAAAGGTGGACATTTGTTAACACCACTTCTCCTTGTGAGGAAGGCAGAAACACATCTGAGCTAACCATCCTGTGAGGTGCCTGATGTGGGCAGACCTGTCGAAAGCTTAAGCTAGAAAGTCTGGCTCATTAACTAAAGCCCTCCCCATTGACTTTCTGATGTACTGACAAAAATAGGAACAAATGAGGGATTCCAGATTGGAGTTTAGAATGAGAAAATTATTTAGCATTTGCTAAAGGAGTTTGTGTTCTCAGATGGATCAGATAGCAGTTTCTGGAAGCTGAGAAGATGAGCTGGTAGCTGCAAACTCCTTGGGTGAGGAGGAAAACTGAGCTGGGAGAGAAGGAGGGAAGTGGAGGGGACTAAGACATTTTTGCCTTTGAGACCAGAGGGTAATGTTCTTAGTTTAATAAAGTATGAAACCCAGAAAACATCTTTCTAACACTTAGCATATTTTAGGAGCAGTCCACTGCAGTTAGAGAACTAGACTACCTTTGTGCTAGTCATACATTTTAGTTTACCTTACATTTCATAAGCTGCATTGGAAATCACATTAAAACTGTATCAAGAGGATCTAGAAAAAAAGAGTTCATTCTAGGGCCTCAAAGAAATGGTAGGAGTAGTGGGAACGATGGGAGAGGATCCGAGACAGGTAAAAAGGCAAGGTACTGAGGTGGAATCCATTCATTCAGCTTTTATTTTTCTTTTGAAGATTCTCCATATGGAGTTCTTTAACTTGGAGAAGTTTATTTTTGCTTTCTTTTTAACAAGGAAAGCTTGATCCACAGCTGACTTATAGTCATCGAAGAGAGGACACTGGAGAACTGAGAAAGCTATCAGGGGTGAGAGAATAAAGCAACAAAACAATTCAAGGGTGTACAGCTCTGGGGAAAATATCCCTACATATCTCACTAGTTATTGAAAATATTGCTGTTTTGCAATATAGGGAAATAATTGATGTTCATGGTTATGATTTTGGGTGATTGAGGAAAAAAATTAATTACATTTGGCTTTTTTTTTTTTTTAATGAGTCTGAGGGGGGGGCACCAGCAGTTAGCGTAATGGCTATGTTGCTGAACTCCCATGTAGTAGACTGCGGTTCAAGTCCTGGATTCTGTGGCTTAAACTCACGCCGGGCGCGTGTGCGTGTGTGCCCAAGGTCCCGAGAGGAGAATGGAGAAGAAGGGATTGTGGCATGGCCATTCCTCCTGGGGGTGATTTCTCGCTTTCTGTTTCTCTGTCTCTCTCTGTCTCTCTGGCAAGCACATGCACCCTATAGCAAAAATCTCTCCAAAAAAAAAAAACAAGTCTGAGGAAAGTAGAAACACTTGAGAAAATGTTTCACAAAAAGTAGTTAAAATGTTCTTATATTGAAATGATCACCTTGTAAGCTAAATAATGTGATTGAATGTATTAAAAATGTAAAATAAATGAATAAATAAATAAATAAATAAATAAAAAGTAGTTAAAAATAGGGCTGGCCTGTAGACTAATGGTTAAGGGAGCCAGATCCCACATGGTCTACTGCAAGTTTGAGTCTCAGACCCATGACTTATGAAGCATGCTGGATTGTGTGCGTGCATACCTCAAATCCCAGCAGGATAGAGAAATGGAGGAAGGGGTTACAGTATGACCATGCGCTACTCAGGGGTGGTATCTCCCTCTTCCTCCCTCTCTCTGTGTCTCTGTCTTTCTGGGGAACGCTCACACTCTCTAGCAACTAAAAATACATACATACATAAAAATGTTTTAAAAAGTAATTAAAGCCCTTCATAACACTTTAACTAGTCTTCAGTTTTATTGAAACTTTTCTTATTAGATATACAATGTGATAGTTTCTGATAATTGCTCAATACTCATTCCAACCTCTTTGTAATATCTTCCTGTACAACAGAGTGTTGAAAGCTAAAAACAATATTTCCTAGACTCCTTTATAGTGAAGGTTCTATGTGTGATTTAGGATCCTCTGGACTGCTGCATTTGCATGAATTTGGAACTGAGTAAAGAGCAGAAAGGCAGGGCTAGGGACATCCACTCCTGCTCATGCAGATGGTGGCAGAGGCATCCCAGTTCAACATCAGCCACTTCCTGATTCACTGCATCTGATAGCCCTGACAGATGCTTTCCCAAGGATAGCAGAGGCAGCTGGGAATTGTTCCCAGTACCTCAGTCAGCACTTGTTCCTCCACATCTCTGTGACTGAGGAGACCATGTAATACTTGGCATTGCATAGCTTTTTGCTTACATAAGAATGAGTATAGGGACCAGCAGGTGGCGTGGTGGTTAAGGGCATTGAACTCCTACATGACCGACTGTGGTTTGAGTCTTGGACCTGGCGGCTTGCTTTCTCACTTTCTCTCTCTCTCACTCTGTCCCTCTCCAGTCAAGTTAAATAAATAAATAAAAGTGAAATCAAAATAATTATTTTTTTAAAAAAAGAACAAGTATAGCTTCTGTTGTCTGCGAGAGAATGTCTGAATGCATATACCAACTATGTCAGGTACCTGGGGAGACATCACCTCCACCACTCAGTCCTCACTGCCTGGCACTATGCAGCCCATACTCTGGGTTAGGTTAGCCTCTGGGTAGACCAGATAGCACCCAGGTCCAGTGACTTCAGGGTGCCGGAAATGCTCTACTCCTTAACTTTTCTGCCCTCAAACTTCTCTGGATGTTCCAATCTTAGGATTTCATTTCTTCCTCCAAATTGTTCCTGTGTGCAGTACAATCCTGTTGAACCAACTCTCGTCCTGTGTAGTGACTTCTAATGGAAGAGAAGTTCCTCTCTGTTCTGCTCACGGCAAGGATCTGTGGGAGAGGATACATGGGACCAGTAGGGAGGGAAGGTACCTCAGAGTCTGAAGGAGACACATGCAAAGTAAAAATATTTGGGAAGGCTCAGCTTTTCAAGCAGACACTTGTACTTTACAACTTAATGTAGATGTGTTGCAGGTCTCAGGTGAGAGTTGGTTTTGATCATCTGAAATTGGGGGTGGAGAGGACTGTTGAAGTCAAAGGTAGAAATGTCTGGGAAATTCCCTTACATTGGGTCTGTGCGGAGGCTGGAAGAGTTGATTGGGGGGCGGGGGTGTGCAGAGTGGGAAGGTATATGAAGATATAGTTTGTTGAGTGTGGGTCCTGCCTTTGCCCTTAAGGCGTCAGTGCAAGAGCAGAAAATACTGACACACGCAGACGTGAAGAGGGGGTATGAAGAGGGAGCAATGCATTTGTCATTCTCACATTTGGAAGGAGACAGAAGAAAATGTGTTTAGAGGAAGAGAAGCTAGGGGCTTCCTTACCAGGGGAATAATTCTGCTCGTAGGCAAGGCAGCACTGCTGGAATGTCTCTTCTGACGAGTCCAGGAAGGGTCTGGAGGCATGATGCGAGGTTTTTCTTTTTGTCAGTCATGTATTAAATGCTTTGGGGCTATGAGTGGAATGATTTTAGAGAGCTATTCAGAGACAAAGGAAAGGAGTGCTTGGTCGGCAGAATCGTGGGCTTTTCGTGGGTGAAGCCTGAGATGGGCTCATTACAACTGTTTTAATGTTGCAACAAAGGAGTTGATCCACAAAGCATGTCTTCAGTCTCTCCTAGGAGGATTAGAAACACTTTCACAATGATCTAATTTTAATCTTTCCAACATCCTGGTGAGGTAGGTAAGAAGGAATATTCTTACACGTTTTTTAACAGATCATGAAATTTCATGACAAGTGTTTTCCAAAGAAGCCACGAGGGGTTGAAGTGTGAAGCCAGTCAGAAAAGTCAGTCTTTTGAGAGCAAAACTGCTATTCTTACTGCTGCATCATTTTGTTTAGTCTGTACTTTCTACTTCTTTCTATTTTTACTGTATGCCTATCATGGCCTGGAACATATAGCGCTCCATAGTGGATTCATAAAAGCGTTAATTATGAAGGCTTCCCCATGGTTTTAAGAAGACTGTGCATAGAATGTACTGCCTTTTTTTCTTTTTTCTTTCTTTTTTTTTTTTGCTAGCCATTTAGAGAGGTTTCAGAATTGCAGAAACCCTCTGCTATGTTGAACCTCAGGAGTAAGTCTTTTGTTCAGCAATTCAAAAAGCCTTTCCTGGAACATGAACTGCTAATGAAAGACAGAATTTTTTCTTTAAAGTCATTGTTAGTCATTATCTTCATACCTCCTATTGTCTGTGGAGAGAAATAATTCTATTGATCTGCCCAGCTAAGTTTTAGCCCCATCACTAACAAAGACTCCATTTCTAACAATGGCGATGAGTAATAGACAAACACAGCCAATTTATCCTGCCGTTGTTATAGCCCGAAAGATAATGGAACCTTTCCTCCTTGTTTAACATGAGATTGGAGGCAGACTACATAGAAATAGTTGTATTTAATTAAAGCATGGTGGTCAACAAGATAAAGACCTTTGTGTTAAAGAGGGTTTCTCTGTTTTAAAGAGATCTGATTGGGACAGGTCATGAATTGAGGTTTGATTTTTTTGTTTCTTATCAATGAAAGCTTAAGGTATCTCCTCTTCATATTTAGTTGAATTGTTTTATAAAAGCTTAGAACTAAGGGCCCCCATGAAGGCAATCCTCCCTGGCTTTTAAGCCAGAGTTGTGCAAAATGCTCCCTGATTCCCCCTTATACCGCAGTTGAATGCTGGAACGCGATGATGTGGCTTGCAAATGATTTTCACTGTTGTCCATCCAACATAGGAAGGCTCTCTTCTAAAGCACTAAATCTACAAAGTCAAGGTTCCCTTAACATTTCACCAGTGCTGCTTCTTAAGGCTTCAGGAAAGACACTTTAGATGAGCCGCAGCATCACTGAGGCTACTCTTGTGGCTTCTGTGAGGCTACAGTGGAAGTGAGAGGCCTGATTCCACAATAATTATGCTGCATCATGATCTAATTTCGTGTGAAGAAAATGCACAGTTGGACAATGGCCACTTCATTTGTTCCATCTCTGCTCCCACCCTAGAAATTTCTATCTATATCTGGGAGGACATTCTATACTGAAGAGTGGTGAGAAGCAGAAAAAGGCCTGGAAAAGACCTTTTTTGCATTCGGAGGATCTAGACTCAAGCTTTTTCAATGTCAACCTCTACCTGATGTTTTGTGTTTTATACTTTGGTATTTTTTCGTTACTGTGGAGACTATGAGGTGGGGTGTTGAGAGTACAACAATCTGCATTCTTAGGGTATATGAAGGTCTTAATCAGGTCCTGACTCAAATCATCCCAGTATCTTCTGCTCAAAAGCCATCAGTGACTCCGCACTTCAGCCTGCTCTTTTCCAAATCTCTCCAGGACTGTCCCATCTCCACGGCAGGGTTCATAAACGTGTAAAGGCAGGGAAGCACAGTGGTGTAGAGATACAGTGAGTGAGGGCTCTGGGAGGATTGGGTCCAGACATATCATGTCCAGCATCACAGGTTTCTTGAAATCCTTTGCTGCATACATTTTTCTGAGCTCCTCTCCATGCTGAAGACTGGTTGCCAGAAGGAGGCAAAAATGAATCACTCACCATCCACACCCCCAACCCTGCATCTGCGGTGAGACTCAGGCTGGTAAGTATTACCACAAAGGCAGTTAAGAGCTCTGATACCTGGCTGGGCAAAGTTACAACAATAATGGGAGTTTGTTTCCTGGTTTTCATATACAATTTCCCTGCATTAAGACAGAATTAAAAACCCACAAAGACTAAAATAAGAACTGCTGCTATTAAAAACCTAGCCGGGGATCTCATACTTGGCGGTTGAAGTCGCTAATGTGCACACAGCCGCAGGATTAGCAAGACGCAAACTCTTCCCCACCCTTCTGTATTGTCTGGCCTGGAGTGGCTTTTCTCTTAGCTACTCTTTGTCATGGAGAACTGTTTTGCCTTCTTTTTCTCCTTACAACATGAATGTTCTTTCAGGTTGAGCTTGTCTCCCTCTCTGAGCAATAGATTAAACCACTGGAGAAGGTGGAGGAAGATGGAGACAAGAGGACAGGGAAAGGAGGCTCCAGGTTTCCCACAACCTCCGGGAGGAAGTTGCTCTAGGATGTCCTTGTTTTTTAAGACTATTTCATGTTATTCATTATTATTCTTTTTAAAAAATTTCCTACAGGGCATGTGTGCTCACCAGAGAGAGAGGGACACACACACACACACACACACACACACACACACACAGAGCAAAAGTGAGCTACCAGGTCCAGGACTCAAACCATGGATGACCGTGTGGGAGCCCAGTACCTTAACTACCATACCACCTGCTGGCCCCTTTAGAATGTCTTTGACACTACTCCTTTTTAAAAAAATTATTTATTTATTTATTTCATGAGTGAGAAAGAGAGAGAGAGAGAGAGAGAGAGAGAAAACAGAACCCCTAATAGGGTCTGATAGCGCAACCGACCTCCGGCTTCGGCAAGCCCTCACATGGGCACACATGTTCCTGGCATACTCAGGGAGGTTTCCAGATGCAAATCTGGAACCTGTCCTTGTGGGTTGGCCGCATGAAGCACTGTGTTGTCCCCTGTGCCACTGTCTGGCCTCCAAACCAGTCTCTAACACCAGGAAAATTCTCAATGGGTTGCGGGATTTGTGCTGTGGGATTGGGTTGGGTCTAACACTAAAGGTAGAATCACAACCATGACCAGAGCTGAGGCTATTCTAAGGGACTGATGAAAAGGGACCAGAGATGTGAAGCTGGAACAGAAGGAAGAGCATACTTTATGAGAATAAAATGTGAGGTGAGCACACGAAGCAGGATGAGGAAGGAAAGGAGAGACAGGGGTGTGCTTACCAGTCACACAGTGGGCTAGTGGGCTAGCTGGCAGGGTGGTTAAGGTGGCTGGATCCCATATGGTCAACTGCACAGTTTGAGTCCCAGAGCAGGTAGCTTGAGAAACACATCATGCACATACGTGTGTGTGCTCAGAATCCCGAAGGAAGGGAGAAAGGAGGAGGGATAGTGGTGTGACTGTGCCCGTAGGGGTGCTTTCTCACTTTCTTTTGCTTTGTCTCTCTCTCATTTTCTGGCAAATTACAAATAAATAAATAAATAAATAAATAAATAAATAAATAAATAAAAAGCAAGTGTATATTGCAGACAGCAAACATAGAAATCAGAAATAAGAGGCAGAAAGGAACTGTTCTAGAATAGCACAGATCGGAGCAGGGAGACAAGGACCTGCTGGTTAAACGGTAAAAGTGCTTCTCCAGAAATAATAGAAAACTTAGTGGGAGACTGCCTGGCATGTCCCAACTCTAAGGGAAAAGACCATGGCCAAGGAATAACACCCCAATAAAGCTCTGGTTTTAATTTCTCCTCTATTTCAGCTGAGCTGCAATCCAGAAAGCCCAAGCCCCAAACAATTCAACCTGAAGGCCAGAGAAAGGAACACCAACTGGTGCAAAAGTAAAGCCAATGTCCTCTCTGATTCATAGCGAATAATTATAACGAACTGCACGGGAAGGCACGACATGCCGGGCCCAGTACCCCAAACCCTGTACACACAGGAGTTCAGAAAGTTCAGGGTAAAACAGAATTAAAGTAGGATTTTATTTCGATGCCAAAAAATGTTGAAACCTAGGCCAGCCAATGGCAGGGTGGTTAAAGTGACTGGATCCCACGTGGCTGACTGCATAGCCTGAATCTCAGATAGGCAGCTTGAAAAACATATTGGATACACTAGTGCACATGTGCGTGTGTGTGTGTGCCAAAAATTTGGACAGGACAATGAGAGAGAAGGGATTGCGGTGTGGCCATCCCTCTTGGGTGGTGCTTTCCCATCTGCCCTTTCTCTGTCTCTCTTTGGTGAGTGCATGCACTCTGTAGCATTTTTTTTTAAATATTGAAATACAAACATAGCTTTTTTTTTTTTTTTTTTTTTTACAGAGAGAGAGACTTTTGCTCTAGGGCATGTGCATTTGCCAGAGAGACAGAGAGAGACAGAGAGACAGAAAGTGAAATCACTCCCCAGAGAGGACAGACGTGCCACAATCCCTTCTCCTCCATACCCCTTTTTGGATTTTGGGCATGCACGCACACGTGCCCAGCATGAATTTTAAGGCGCTGGATCCAGAACATGGACCATGGTTGACTATGTGAGAGTCTAGCAACATAACATAACCATTACACCATCTTCTAGTTCCCTCCCACACACACTCCTTTTTTTTTTTTTTTGGAGAGGCTTTTGCTATAGGGCGCGGGCGCTCGCCAGACAGACAGAGAGAGACAGAGAGATAGAAAGCGAGAAATCACCCCCCAGGAGGGATGGCCACGCCGCAATCCCTTCGCCTCTGTTCTCCTCTCGGGATCTTGGGCACGCACGCACTCGCGCCCGGCGTGAGTTTTAAGCCACCAGGTCCGGGACGCGAACTGCGGTCGACTACGTGGGAGTCCAGCCACATAGCCATTACGCTAACTGCTGGTCCCCATAAGCACAGCTTTTACATAATCACATTTTCCAGGAAGTTTTTGAAGACCCTTCATGTAGTAGATCATTTAGTCATCACAATGACCCTACGAGAAAGTTACTGTTATACCTCCATTTTACGGATGAGGGAACTGAGGCACAGAGAGTAACTTGTGAGCTAATGGCTTTTACTGCATCTCAGCCAGGTGCTCCTGCTTCATCACAGTAGCCAGGGCAGGCTCCTGCCATGTGAAATACCGAACGGTAACCACACCCCTTCTTTTCATTTCACAGCCTGGGCAATACCTGCAGCGAAGAGAAGGAAGGAAGGAAGGCAGGGAGAGAGGGTGGAGGGATGAGGGGTCCCCCTCTCAACCATCATCACAGTGGGGACCCACTGTGCTTAAGTTCCTAAAATAAAATCTTAATCAAGGACCACCTGAAGCTTATTAAATAAAGACATGGAGGACTCACCTCTTACTTTAAGCTCTCTGGACATAGGGCTTTTGAACCTGCATTTGAACAACTCCCCAGGAGATTCTCACGCACACTGAGGTTTGAGAGCCGTGCACTGTGATCTGAAAACAATAAGGTTCCTATGCTTTCCCTAGGGCGATAGCAGTAATGTGATGAGAAAGTAAAATGGCTTTTGACCTCAGGATTTTTAATATATTCACAAGCTGAGTTGAAACGACAGAGCCTTGAGATTTTTGCCTTGGGGCATGCTGTGCCTCACTTTATCCTGTCAGTCCCCTGGTGCTCTTTTCTGACCTTAAAAGGTTTTCTAAGCCCTTGACTTTGGGAAAGTTTCAACCAGGAATGTTTTTGACTTCAAAGTGATCTGTTGCTGGGAGATTATTTCTGGCATGTGTCATCATGATAAATTGAGTCCAGGGTGTGGGAGGCCAAGTGCTCTATAGGTGGTCCTATGAAATAGGCAATGTTTTGATAATTCTTAACCTAAGCCTCTTTATTGTCATAAAATCCAGGAATGTCTCATCGTAGGAGCTTATGTCTGTAAATAAGCCTTTCTAACAATGCCTCAGATGTGTTTTCAGAACATCCAAGTGTGTGTGTGTGTACGTACATGCACGTGCATGCACATGTGTGTTAGGTCTTTTGCCAGAACTTCCTGTCCAGGGGCTTCCAGGCCTGGGGTTTACGCTGGAGCCACTGGCCTCCACAGTTTCACTCTATACAAAAAGTGCATCTCCCTGCATTAATTATCTGCATCTTCAACCTTAATTCTTCTACTCCTGATGGCTTCTCTGGTATATTTTCTGATTCTTTCCAAGTTCTTTCAGGAAAAAAAAAAAAAAAGGTACCAGGTTGGAGGTATTATCTGTGAGCCAGTCACTATGGGTTTGACTGATTCCTTTTTGGTTAGGATAGATGAACATGAACTGCTGAGAGAAATGTGCTGTCTTGAGTCTGACCTCAGCAGGACTGGGCTGTGATGTCTGCTGTTTGTCAACAACTGCAGAGGCACAGCTGAGTCTCGTCTCATGCAAAGCATTGCTGGGGTACAGAGATGAGCAAGAGAAACACGCTTCAGTAGTAGCAGTAGAGGCAGGACAAAGGAAGCCCACACACAGTAGAGTAAGATAAACACCTAGAATGGGAAAATACAGTGTGAGGGGATCCAAGTGTCTGGAAAGGCTCATGCTCTCCCAAGCAGGCCAGGGTGCTAAGACATTCCCCAGGCCTTTTCCACAGGACTAACTTAGAGCCTTTATGAGGCTGTGGACTGGGCAGTGGTGTGATTGTAGGCAGCATTCCCAGCCCCAAATGGCAGTTTCCACGTCTGTCAATCTATTAAAACTTTGCTCTTCTGTGTCTTGAAAGCTTCCATCTTGCTGAGTTTTTCTTCTGATGGGGTCTTAGGTAATGTGGAACTATTATTTATGTATTTATTAAAAGGTTTCTATCATAGGGCATGTGCCCTCGCTGGAGACAGAGGAGACAGTGAGAGGGAAAGTGAGAAATCACCCCCTGGGGGATGGCCACATCACAATCCCTTCTCCTCCACTCTCCTCTTGGGATTTTAGGCACACGTGCATACATGCCCAATGAGATTTTCAAGCTGCCAAGTCTGGTACTTGAACTGTGGTTGACCATGTGCCTTAACCACTACTCCACCTGCTGGTCCATGGAACTGATGTTTTCATATTTACCGATACCTTTAGAATCAGAAAGAGGAAGCTAATTGAGGGTCCAGTAAACATAAATCCTATCTGGAAATATAGCTTGAGATGGACATTCGAGAGGAGTTTAAGAAGGAGTTGAAATGTGGTGATGGAAGAAGTAGGAAGGAACTAGCCATAAACTCTGCTTAGTTCGGCTTTCTCTTAGGACTGGCTCAAGGTTACCCTTGGAGGTTTCCCACTAATAACAGATGAATATTTCCCATGGATAACAAATGAATGAAATAAATATAGCCTTTTTTGTGTGTACTAACACTAGTACATCATATTCAAAAACCTACAAATTTGCCTTAACTTAGCAACTGTACTCTTAAATATTTAATGTGACAAATATTTATGACTGCATACAAATTTGATTCATTCTTCACTCCCTACTTCAACAATTATTTATTGAACACATACTATATGTCGGGTACTATTCTAGGCACCAGGATTACAGTGATAATCAAAGTAAACAAAGTCCCTGACCTCAAGGAATTTATGCTGTAGTTGGGGGAGACCTCTAATAAATGAGATATCGTATTACTGAATCTTCAATCCATATCTTATTAGACTTCTCTGTCTCTTCTTTTCAAAATACTTTTTCCTTTGGTTTCTTATGGCAGATCTATTTCAGTTATCTATCTTTGCTGGATTCTTCTTATCCTCTTGATTTTAAATTGTCCAGAGGCATGACAGACATGACTTCACATTGTGAAACAGAAGTAATCCCTTGATGGATGTGACAAGCCTTTCCGTCACCCTCTGTTTTCTCGTTGGACAGTCTGTAATTAAAAATGGCCACTTTAGCATCTGTCATGACAGGAGGATTTCTCAACTTTAGCTCTGTTGACATTCTGAACTGGGTAATTCTTTGTTGTGAAGGGTTACCCTTTGTACTGGGAGATGTTCAGTAGCATTCCTGGTTTCTATGCATTCGAAACCTCCCCGTAACCCTGCCGCAACCAAAAATGTCTCCAGACGTTGCCAAATGTCTCCTGGGAAGCCAGATCTCTGCACTACAGCATGTGTGCAAGTGGAAATGCATGGTGTCTAGGAGACGAGCAGTAAAAATGTCTGTTTCATTCATTTTACCGGCTGAAACCTCAAGGAGGATGTAATTTGTGATCTGATGAAAGCTGCTATTGTGCTTTACTGACCTGTACGTTTAATTAACCAACCAATGACACAGCAGTTAATGATTATCTGCATTTTTGAAGCAAATCCAGAAACTGTATGAGAAGTTCAACTCTGAGAAAAGCAAAGGTCGTGAATGAAAGATTGCTTGTCAGCTGTGACAGTGAGGGGTTAGATTTTCCTCTCCAGCCTACCAACTGACCCATTTCACCATTCATTATCATCCACGACACAGAGAACTGCTGTGTACAAGTTAAAAATGGGAGATTTCTTCCTAGAAAAGTGGGCTGCTATATACAAATAGCAATTCCTTTTTATTAGTATAAACACATCCACAGGTTCACAAAAGATAAGGGAAAAGGATATTTAAATATTGCATTTAATTTGGATTTTTTTTCCATAAAGAAAACAATTTATTAGAGAGCCATAGAAATTAGATAAGGGAGAATATGAGGTCATCTTGCCCATTCTCTTGGAGAGCTATACTGTTTAGCATGCACCTCCCCCACCATGCCTGCCACCCCCAGTCCAGAGCCTTATTAAATACCCTTCTTTTAGTAATATAGGATACTCCTCATGTTTCCCTCCTGGAGAGTAAACTCAGCAGATAGCAGAGTGTACGCATTAGTGGTTACTATGATCTTCAGAAGATTGATTCTTTAGTTAGTGGCACAGTGCTGATTTTATTGAAAATAAAACTTCCAGTGGCAGCAGTGGCATGGTGGTTAAGATGGCAGGATCCCGCATGGCTGACTATGCAATTCCAGTCCCAGACCTGGTGGCTTGAAAAACACAACGGAGGGGCCAGCAGGTGGCATGGTGGTTAAAGTGCTGGACTGCCATATAGCCAACCATGGTTCAAGACACAGACCTGCTGGCTTGAAAATCATACTGGGCACATATATGTACATGCCCAAGCTCCCAGGAGGAGAATAGACAAGAAGGGATTGCAGTGTGGCCATCTCCCCTCAGGGGTGATTTCTCATTTTCCCAATATCTCTCTGTCTTTCTGTGGTGAGTGTTAGTGCCCCATGGCAAAGCTAAAAGGAAAAATGTGAAGAAAACTTCTAGCAAAGTCTACATCAGACATTGCTGATCTGGGTTTATCAAGCACCATACAAATCATGCCTTAAAGAGCATTACGTAATTGTGTACCTCAACAGAGTGCATTTGCAGACCCTTGAGTCTTAACGGTTATTCTCTTAAAATTGTCATCTCTAATCGCAGAGGTACTGTGTAAAGATATTTCTAAATCAGTATGTTTGTGTTTGTCCACCCTGGAATCAATGCTTATTTTTTGTTTTTCATGATGACCTGCAGGGTTTTATTAATGATAAATAGTAAAAAATAATTACCATTGTGTGTCTTCTATGGGTCAGGTGTTATTTAGGTACTGAATATATACTATTTTATGTAATATTTGCAGTCCTACCATATCCAAGGTGTATTTACACATGAGAGAACTGAAACCCAAAGAAGTTAAGTACTTGTTTGCAGTCTCACGGAGTCTGATTTGAACATAGGATGTGAGGCTGTCTCTTAGTTTGTATCTGGAAAAATGCACTTGCTTGGATTCTTTAAAACAAAACCGTTTTGAGGTTGGCAGGTGGTGTGGTGGTTAAGGGCACTGGACTCCCATATGGCCAACCGTGTCAGAATTCCAGACTTGGCGGCTTGCTTTCTCACTTTCTCTCTCTCCCTCTCTCTCTTTCTCTTTCTCTCATAGTGTCCCTCTCTGGTCACATTAAAATAAACAAATAATAAAGTTAAATAAGATAATTCTTAATAAATTAAAAAAAAACATCTAAAATATACCTCTGGTCGCATCTAAGAATAAAAAAAAAAGTCAGTAATAACAAAGCCCGAAGACCGGGCATGGCCAGGGGACAGACTAGATTTAGGCTGAGAGGTTTTGTTACATGTAGAGAAATAGCTGAAACTTGTAGTTCAATGACAAAAAATAAACTGGGTCTTTCTTAAGCCAGGAAGGGAAGAGGATTTCCGAGAGAAAGGGTCGCCATAGAAAATTCCCTGAATTCAAACCCGGAAGGGATGCGGCCCTATATTTGGTCTCTGTTAAGGGGCAAGAGGGTAGGTCAGCCAGGCAGTCTCACGCAGAAACGTGGGAAATGCCAACGCAAAGCGAGGCCACTGCTAAAAAAGAAAAAAAACAAACCTAAAATCCATACCTGCCCCGAATGAGTTGTGGGGAAGAATTCTACCAACAGTTGAAAGTGGAACATCTGACACTGGACTTCAGGCTGTGAGCGCTCAGTCTGATTAATTAAGGTCAAGGTGGTGATGGAAATACCAGCTGGGGAGCATTTTGCCGAAAGATAAATTTGTCCCTCTGTATCTCTGCAAGACAGCAGGGAGGTGTGTGTTTGCGGCTAAATTAATTTGATTTACATCATACCATGGTAACTTCTGTTCTCTCTCTCTGCTGTCAGATGTCTTCGCTGGCTTTTCCCCTCTCCTCCTTCACCCCACACATTTCCTAACACGGAGGGAAAGCACGGGGTGGCTTCGGGCGGAATTTAGCAATGGAATAGCTCTAATGTGATTATTCTGCACTAAGCGCTATTCCCTCGTCCTTCTTACTGGAGGGAGAGAAGTTGTAAACCTGAGCAGAAGTGCGATTTATGTTTGTATTGTTCTTAAGGGCACCAGCTGCATGACAGCCCAGAGCCTGTTCCTCGTGGCGGAACCGCCAGCCCACCTCTTCCCCGGTCTCCTCAGCAGTACTGACACCAGAAAATGAAGCCTCGGATCCCATTAGTGGAACTCGCCAGGCTCTGGAGGCCAGGGTGCACAGGGCCTCTTCAGGGACCCCTGACCAGCCGAGCGCTTGGGGGGTTTTTGGCCTCCGGCCTGATCCGCGCCCCTGGCCCCTGCCCGCGGCCGGGCTGGGCAGGATAAGGTTACGCCGAGGCTTCCTCGGTGGAGAGGAAGGGAGGCGGGTCCCAGCCCGCGCCCCGGCCCGCGGGGGAGTTCCCACAGTTGGCAGCTCCCGCCCGCGGGGCCACATCCCTCCGCC
>NW_006160040.1:5740091-5794909 GCF_000334495.1 Tupaia belangeri chinensis | reverse complement strand
AGCGCCACCCGGGGGCGGCAGGAGCCGGACGCCGGAGCCCAGCTGCTGCGTCCCACGCGGGCGCCCCCGCCGGAAGGTCAGTTGCAAACCGTGCAGTCTTGGGCCTTGGAGCAGAATGCCCTTCCCTGATCGCTCCCCCGCCCGCTGCTGGGGCCCTCATGGCCACCCACCCCCCCTGTGATCTCCTGAAAGTCTTGCACTTCTTTCCACCCTGGGCTCTTTTAGGCATCTCCAGTGGTCTCATCCTTCAATGCCCAGATGGAATGAAGTAGAACTGAGCCGAGTTCATTCCATGTTGAACCACAGTTGCTGAGGGTCCCTCCTGTCCTTCTGGGAGGCCCCTTCTAGGCTCTGGGCAGCCGACACTGAAGGACGAAGCCTTGAGTGTGGGCTTTAGGAAGGGGAGGCGTTGCGTGGTAGGCAGGCCACAAAGAAAGGAGTCGTGGTTGCTGGGTTCTGCCTTTCCCAACTTCCCCCTCGAGGCCTGGACAAAGCTGGGTGGTTATTTATGTGACTGGCTCGCCCACCGTCTTCATAGAGGGATGACACCCTCTAGCCCAGTTTCCCTCGACTCCCACCCCCACCCCAAGCGTTGACAGGGCTGCAGGCGCAGGGTGAGAAGTCGAGCGCTCAGCACCACTTAATGGGACGTTAATTAGCTCCTCAAGGACCGAAGTAATAACCTGGGCTTGTCTTACAGCACTCCACAGTGTTGGTCTTCCTACCTCATTAACTTCTTGGCTCACAACCCATTGAGTAGTCCAATTGTAACCTCTGATTAAGCCTCTGGCCTCCTCCCCTCCTTTGGAAGCTGGGTAATTTTACATGGTCCTTGGAGTGCAAAAATTAAGCGAAGCAGGTGTGAGCTCCCCTAGTCTTTGCACAGGTCAGCTCCTGCTACCAACTCCCAACACATCGTCTGAAGGCACATTTTCCTATTCCCTGGCTTTTCTTCTTTTCTTTTAGACATTCCCCTGTTCCCCTCAAGCTCCCCTCTGATCCCTTGGAGAGAGAGAAACTCTTCTTTTAACTCTGCTGTGCTCTCCCCTGCCCAATTTGAACTCACTTTGTAGGCTCACCTCCCACCATTCTTCTAGGCTTTCCTTCCCAGGGCCTCCTCTTCAAGCCTTAGCCTCTTTCCACACTACTGATGTTTCTTTCCAGACCATCAGGGGTCTCTTTCCGGACATTCTCATGTTTCCCCCCGAAACCTCACCTTCTATATAAAGTGTTAACTTCTCTTCCAGAAGAAAGCACCCACTTCTTTCTCTGTGCTCCTAGGGCAGCTTCCATGATAGTGTGCCATGCACGCGGCAGGCTTTTGCCAAGGGCTTCCCAGGAGCACTCGGCCTCAGGCATCCAGTGGTGTGACCAGTCCTGCAATGAGACCTTCACCTCTGCCTGGGGAGTCAAGAACGGCTGAATGAAGAGGGGACATTTGACCTGTGACTTTGATATTTCTTAGGCATTGGGCTTCTTTTGTCCCTCTGTGGATGGCCTCAAGTGTCCCGCCCTTGACCCTCACTGTACCCTACACCTTTCCGGTCAGGTTCACTCTCAACATCCATCATTTCTGCTGTCATGTTTCCAAGAATGACTCTTCAATATTTGTCTCTACTTCAGACACCGATGTCCATAAGTAGAGCCCACCCTACAAAGGGCAAAGTTTGGGATGCAGAGACTCGAAGGGACACCAGAGGGGCCATTTACATCCACCCCTTCTACGGGGCTGCCCCAGTGACCTAGACTGAAGTTGGTGATGGCTCAGACACAGTGATAGACATAGACGTGGTGAGAAGGGGTCTGGTTCTGGATATATGTGGAAGGTCGATAAGGGAGGAGCATTAAGTTTCAGGGTTTTTTTAGGGGGAGGTAGATGGGAAACAAGTTGGGTTTTAGATGTATTCAGTTGGAGATATCCTTTATTCATTCAGGTAGAAATGTCAAACAGGCAGTTGGATATATGAGTCGGATCTTGGAGGACACATCCAGGCTGAAGGTGGCAATTCAGAAGTCATCTGTATGCAAGTGTCAGTAAGACCACCAGACTTTATGAGACCAACTGGGGAGTGAGTGCAGCTAATAAAGACAAGAGATCCAAGTTGGAGCCCTGGGACTCAGTGTTATTAAAATTAAATTAGGGGGAAAAAAAGAGGAAATATTTAGCATGGCATGTAGTAAGCATTTGATAATGAATTAACAGTTGAATTAATTTAATTTTCATTAACTTACCCTATTCCTTTAGCCTCAGCCATTCCCCAATGTATTAATAATTTGCCATAACCTGTTGTCAGTCCTTTGCCTTTTGATGATTCCTTTACCTTCCTTTCTCTTTTTCTTTAGGATTTTTTGTTTTGTTTTGTTTTGTTTCTCACTGGAGAGAGAAAGAGTAAGAAAGTGAGAATCACCCCTTGAGGGGGAAGGGGCATGTTGCAATCCCTTCTCTATTCTTCTCTTGGGATTTTGGGCATGTGTGCCTGACTTGGTTTTCAAGCTGGTGGGTCCAGGACTCAAACCGCAGCTGACCAAGTGAGAATCCAGTGCTTTGACCTCCATGCCATCTGCTGGCCCTTTACTTTCCTTTTTTATGACTCCTGCCCATTCCATCCTTGAACATTCAGGGCTAGGTTCATTGCCTAGAAAGCTTCCCATATCAATTCTACTTCCATGGTGATCTCTCTCCATTTGCGCATTTGCACAACAGAAATATATTCTGATTTGTGAGCTGTTTTGTATGTGCTGTGACCTGATAATTCATTTGAGATCGAATGCTTTGTCCCCACAGTTGTTCTCGATGGGAAAGATCCCCTTTCCTGTAGGGAACCTTAATAAACACTCCTGAGACATCAATATGTAAAAATATAAGAATCTTACTCTTTCAGCCTTTTGTGGGTAACTTTAAATGTCTTTGGCTAAAAATACATAAAAAAGAAATAGGTGGACTTATTGCTAGTTTAAAAATATTGTTCAGATTTTTAACTTTCTGAGCCAAAAATGTTCCTGGCTTTCCTTCTCCCTAGCTATTTACTTATTTTCAGGATATAATACCTAACCTCCTCAGATTCCTAGATAGTAAGGATCTTGAATTTGTTACATTGTCTCATTATTTCACAGATGGATTAAAATATATTTCTCAAAACTGGACAGACCAGTTATCTAATCTGTCCTCCACTTCTGGGAAAAGAGCTCAGTATCCCCTATCTCTGTGGGGAAAGAACTTATTTGTGTTTGAGGGGGTTGTTTGTTTGTTTTTAAGTTTACTATAACTTCTTTTTGTTTGTTTTTTGTTTGTTTGGTTGGTTGGTTTTAGTTTGCTATATGGTGTGTGTGCTTGCCAGAGAGAGAGAGACAGGGAAAGGGGGGGGGGAGAGAAAGTGAGAAGTCACCCCTAGGGGAGATGGCTACACCAAAATCCCTTCTTCTCCATTTTCCTCTTGGAATTTTGTGCATGCAGATACACATGCCCAACATAACTTTCAAGCTGTCAGGTCCAGGACTTGAACTGTACAGTCAGATGTGGGATCCAGTGCCTTAGCCTCCACACTACTTGCTGGCTCCAGATCTTGTTCCTTTTAAACCTCATATCAAGACATGGTACAGCATAAACTGAAATCACCATTAAGTAATTGAAAGAACATCTGAAAGTTATTTCTTAAACTCTTGAATCTTATTTTATTTGAATTTGTTTGTTGAGAATAATCTCAAGCATGTTATTAAGTTTTTGGTTACTTTGCCCTAGGCACCTACCAGATGGGTGGAGGAGAAAAAGTTCTATTCTATTTTGAGGATGGGCTTTCTGGGTGGGTGAAAACCTGCATGAAATATTATAATTGGGTTGCTGAGTGCTTCTTGTCACCATGCTGCTTTGGCAGGCACAAAAATTCAGCAATTATATTGCCACTTTAATCATAGCTTACCCTGTTGTTAAAGAAACAATCTGTTAGAAACAGGACAAGTGCAGTGGAGCCCTCATATCATTCTCTCCCCTTCTCCTTCCCTCCCACTTTAACAACTCCTCTTTCAAATCCGGAGTTCTAATCGTAGAGCATTATGCGATGAGAGCAAATGGTAAATGATGGGTAACTATTGCCCTTTTCATTATGACTTCTTTGGAACCTATACATTACAGACTACTCTAAGCATTCAGCTAGAACTCTTCATCTCCAAATTTTGCTTACTACACATGCACAAAAACATCACTACGATTCTTCTTTCCTTTGTGTTTCCTCGGTGCGTTTCTGTTTTGTTTTGTTTTTTCTGTCTTAAATTGAGCAGACATTTACTAAGATTACCATGGGTAAAGTTCTTGTTGGGGGGATTTGTAGCAGACTAGCTGTGGTCTCTATGATTTATGCTTCTTTATGCAGCACTTGGGTGGAGGTTATATCCCTGACAGTTTGCAAAATACAGGGCTCACTTGCACGAGAGAGACTCTCACTCAGAGGCCGAGCGTCTGGAAGTTTCTTCCCTCTTATCGGAGATATTTTACTTGACATTTAATATGTCGGGTAGAAAAGTGACTTCTGAGTCACAACTGCAGAACCTAGCAATGTGCTGGCTTGGTTTGTTAGTTACAGATCCTTTGGAACAATGTGTCAGGGGAAAAAAAAAAAGCTGTTTCCTCTTCTGAAAAACCATATGGCAAAATTCGGTCTTTCTCATTTCTTGTGCTCATCTTAGTTTGCTAAGTCTATGAAGAAAAATGGCATAGCATGTTCCCTGATATATCCAACTTTTAAGAGTCTGTATTCTTATCAAAATACTTGCAGGTAGTTATGAATTACTTGAAAAATAAGGCCCAGCAGTCAATTCCAGCTCCTTAGGTTTTTGCATGTGTACCTACACTTCTGTCCTTCAGGGAACAATATTAATCAGTCCTCTCACACTGTCCTTAGGAGGCAAAGCATTTTCATTTTAAACAAAGTCATTGAGGGTAATTGAATGAACTCCAGCAATATGTGGGTGTGAAATAGCACTTGCTTCGTTTCACAAAGAAAAACGTTTTTTATTACAACTTTGATGTGCCTTAGATGGGAACAGGGCTCAGTGCTCTTGGCAAACCCTGCAGTCCCTCAGAGAATTCTACCGGGGAAAGAAACTGCTAATGGAGACTCTATTGTTTTTCAACCAGTGGTGGAGATTTTTAAGTTTCTGTGTGTAATTTGCCCAGTCCGTTTTCTCCAAGGAGAAGAATGTCTAGTCAGTTTTCTTGAGTAGAATGGATTTCCTTTTTAGTCTGTAAAGAGACTCAGAGTTGTGTGAACTGGAGACTGTCAGAGGTGATAGGCGTTTCTGTTTTCCCTCTGTGCTCTGGTACCTTTGGAGTCCTGTTTAGAAAGAGCTTGACTGTTCTGTGATTCATAGACAGTAACAGGAGCCTGCTACATTTACCGGGAGGCACCCACCAAGGAGGAATTTATCAGTGTCGATAAGCTGCTTTTCAAAACACTACTTGGCTCCTCGGGTTAGTGCGTATTGGTCCTGTGAATGTCTTATGGGTTTTCTGCTAAAAGAAAATTTATTGTATTTCTTTTAAACTGACAACAAACTGAGTTGCTAGTTGATGGCTTAGGAGGTGAATCTGACCCGTGAATTTTGCTTGGACTACATAGTATTTTAAATAGTTGAACATAAATGTCTTTACATGGGATACTAGTGACCAGTGGGTCTGACTCCTCAGTTTCTCTGTTTGCATTACCTGTCTGATCTCTGAAGACATTTGAAGTTGTAGAGATGTCAAAACAATGATTGTTTTTTCTAAAAAGCGACAAACTAGGTTAATGATATTAAGCTCCGGGTCAATAAGTAACTACTAGATACAAAGAAGCTGTAGGTTCTTTTAAGTCATTCCTATTAAGAAAAAGGGGTTACCTAAAGCTGGAGCAGGATACTAGGGAGGGTAAAATTATAGGGGAATATACTTAGTATCTTTTTTTTTTTCTTTTCTTTTTTTTTTTTTTGGTTGTATCATTAGATAGGAAAAATAGACTCTGGTCTAACTTAAAAGAAGAACAAACAATTGCAGAAATTTTCTGGGTAGCCTATAGATTTCTCACTGAACTGGAGAGTTAAATGATCACAGTGAGGAGAAAAGGAAGAGGGCTGCTTCCTGAGTTTCTCCTCCTTGTCCCTTGAGCACTTCCATAATGTGGCTCACTCCACTGACTCCAGGACTTGGTGTCTTTGACATCGTTGCACTGGATCAGTAAGCTGTAGTCACTTACCCCAAGCGTTGCCTGTGTGCTTGCCTCCCTGTCTAGGAAGCCATTCTTAGAGAAAGGGAAATGCTTTCTAACTTACCTCAAGAAATCAAATTCTTGGCATTCTTTAACCAATGCATATATTTTTTGTGCAGTTTTGCCTTTAGTTTTTGTTTTTCTCCTACTTGATTCTGTTATTTCAATGAACTCATTTTGGGATCTTGCATCTGAGCATTAGACATGGATTATAAGGTTGTTTTTTGTTTGTTTTTAAGTCACTTCTGACCCTTGAATCTATATGTGTTTGAGTATGCATAGAAGTATCAATGTCTCTCTCTCCCTTCCCTCCCTCCCTTCTCCTTTCTGCCTATTTTCTTTCTTTCTTCTACTTATCTAGATGCGTTCTTTTTTTCTTTTCTTTTCTTTTTTTTTTTTGGATATAAGGCATGTGAGCTCCCTGGGAAGAAACACCTACATACAGAGAAAGAGAGAAAGAGAGGGGAAAAGTGAGAAATCACATCCTCAGGGAAGATGGCCATGCCACAATTCCTTCTTCTCCAATCTCCTCAGAATTTTGGACATGTATGTACACATGCCTGGTGTGAATTTCAAGCTGGGTGTCCAAAACTCAGACATGGAGTCAGTCATGTGGGGTCCAGCTGCCTTAGCCTCCATGTCACCTGCTGGTCAGAAATGTATTCTTTTTTTTTTTTTTTAAGAATTATTTTATTTAACTTTATTTATTTGTTTACCTACTTTAATTTGACCAAAGAGAGTATTTGTTTACCTACTTTAATAGAGAGAAAGAGAGAGAGAGAGAGAGAGAGAGAGAGAGAGAGAGAGAGAGAGAGAAAGCTGCCAGATCTGGGACTCAAACTGCACTGGGCTGTGTGGGAGTTCAGTTTCCCTAACCACCATGCCATCTGCTAGCCCCCTGAGATGTATTCTTATAGATAACCTTGTTTCCAAGTAGTATTTGACAATAAATTAGCACCTTGTACATAAATCAGTTTTTTTTAATTCACTAGGTATATACACACAAGATCTATGAATATGTAATATTTTTCTCTCTTTTTTAAATACAAATTTATCTGTGGGGATTTTTTGTTTGTTTGCTATAGGGCATGTGCACTCACAAGAGAAAGAAAGTGAGAAGTCACTCCCCATTGGAGATGGCCATACCACAATCCCTTCTCCTTTATTCTCTTGGGATTTGGGGCATACATGTACATCCGCCTGGCATGTTTTTCAAGCTTCTGGGTCTAGAACTTGAACTGCTCAGTCAGCCATATGAGATCCAGGACCTGAATCACCATGTCACAGGTTAGCCCTTGTGGGGACTTTTAGTAGAGAAAGTAAATGTCAGTATTTAGGCCATGATCTTAGTTAGGGTTCATAAACCAAAGGGTCCTTTAAATTTTTTTTTCTGTCAATGCAGTTACTTTACAAAAACAAAAACAAAAATATCTTAAAAATTCTTTATGACATCTGAATATTTTCAGCACCCTTTGTAACAGGTTGGTATGGGATTCTTTAATATGTGATTACTTCTAGATCAGTTAGGACTCTCTGGGTTGCAAGTGACAGACCTAGTTGAAAACAGTAAGAACAGGGATTAATCGGAGTAATACTGGGAAGACAAAGAAGACCTGCAAAAAACAAGGAGTTGGAAACTTGATTATGAACTAAAATGAGCATTGAAGGCCTCAGTTACCCATGCTACACATTACCACAGAGGTAATACATGTTTATTACCCTTTGTGGTCACCCCTACCTTTGCATATCCTTCTTGTATTTGAGGACTTCTTTACATTTCTAAGTAAAAAGCAAAAAATAAAATAAAATGAAAATAAAAATTCCCACCTTTCTTTGAACCTAAATTGAACTTAGACTAATTGAACCTCATGTGACCTAGGCTTCACTACTCAGATACACCCGTATGAGAGAGTGGATTGTACCTTACAGATGCAAAGACATGCTGGCCCGAGGACCACAGAGTGGCCCAGTGGCTGGGGTTCTGTGCCATCCAGAGCCTGGTGAAGTGAGCCCACGATTTCTGTGCCCAGCAGTGGGACAACACAGTCTACACCAGCATGTCCAGAGGTGGTGTTCCTGCCCTTGAGATTCTGTAAGCTAATAAATCTTTAATCAATTCCTTTCTGCTTAACTAACCAGAGTGGTTTCTATTGTTTACAACTAAGAACCTTGACAGACCAGTAAATTAGACCTGGCAGTTCAGAAGGTTACAACTGTAGCTTTCCCTTTTCAGTTTTGCTGAGGTCTATTTAATTTAGATTTTGGAACATGATGATAGGGGCCTAGTGAACTACGGCTGAGGACCTTTTCCTGACAAGATAATAACATTTAGCTTCAGATACTAAATCACACAGATCTGCTAAGTTATCACTAGAGACACTGAGCCCTTTGCCATGGCACCATTTGTCTGGGGTGTCGGACAGGAGAGGCTGGGTGGTGGTGTAGCCATAAACAACGCTTCAGTCTCAGGGCTCATACACACGTAGACTTATTCATGCATTTCCCCTGTATCCATTGTGGGTTTCTGGGGGAGGGGTGCAGCTCTGTGCTGCCATCGTCCTCCCTGTGGACCTCAAGCTAATGCGCGGTCACCATCTGGAACATTGTCGGTCACCTTGGTGAGAAGGGTGAGTGCGCTGGAGAGTCTTGCCTGGCATTATTAAGAGCCCTCACCTGAAGAGACACATGCCACTCCAGCTCACAACCCAATGACCAGAGCTGGTTGCTTGGCCCCAGTCAGTGCCAGAGGTATCATCTGCTGTGTGCCAGAAGTCAGAGAGCCGGAAACGTCTGGTGAGCAGTACATCTGGCCACCACAGTATGGTAACCCTTCAATCATCCGTAGCCAAATCTACATCATCAGATCATGTTTCATGTCCACTGTGTGAATGCTTCGCTGCATCTGCGCGTTCGACAGTATTGAATAAGGCATGGGAGGCTGTTTTCAGGGGAGATCTAAAATGAAGCCGACATCTGAATTTAGCAGAATTGTGAAATAAAACAAGATTCGATTTACATCTTACACAAGGCGTGCTATGGCACATCCTAGAGGTTGTTAAACACCCTGATTCTTGTTGACACTGTTTACGTTGGACGCTTCATACAGAGCAGAGATGGGATGATGATCCGCCTATCATTTCCCCCTGGGGGGACAGAAAAGGAAATAATTTGACTGCACAAAATCATAAGTGTAAATGAGCCGAAGGCCTCTGATGACACATATCAAACTCCATGTCTAAGTCCGTCTTCATGGCTATCACTTCCTCAGTTTTAGTTGGAGCTAGTAAACGTGTTTTCAGAATCTGGCCACTGGTCAGAGGCAATATTCATGTTAGGTAGTGTTTGCTATTGTGTGCAATATGACAGCAAGTAATTTAGTTTAGTTTTCATCTACTTTGATGATGGAACACATTAAGTCTCTTAAAAATTTTAATTAGCAACATGCAAGCTTATTGAGCTCAGAGTGATTAGGCTGTAGAAGGCCTCTTCCTCCAGCAGAGCAGAACGCAGGAGAAGTCTGTGGCAGTAATACATGGGCTCCTCAGAGACCTGCTCGCAGGCCAGTGTCATGGAAATACTTCAGCATGGTGCAGCCTCACCTGTAAGATGCACTCGTATTTTTATAGTTTGTAAGTTTAAATTCTGCTCCCCCACTTACTGAATGTGGATAAGCGGCATGCCATCTCTGACCTTGAGTTTTTTCCTCTGTAAAAAATGAATAGTCTTAACTCACAGCCTTGTTATAAAGAGTAAGTGAGAGTATGTAGGTGAAAGTGCCTAGCAGGTGCCCTGGCACACGGAAGTAGTTCAGTAAATAAAGATGGTTTGTGTTCAGCCTTGCGAGTCCACCTGGATACTGGCCTGTGAGTACCTAAAAGGTGTATGCATTGGGACCAGCAGATGGCGTAATGGGTACGTTGCTGGACTCCCGCGTGGTCCACTGCTGTTTGACTCTCCAACCTGGCAGCTTAAAACTCACATCAGGTGTGTGCTCGTGCATGCCCAAAATCCTGAGAGGCAAAGGGTTGCAGCATGGCCATGCTCCCGGAAGATGAGTTCTTGCTTTCTATTTCTCTGTCTCTCCAATGAATGCATGCATCCTGTGGCAAAAAAAAAAAAAAAAAAAAAAAACCCCAAAAAGAACAACTCTCTTAAAAAAAAAAATAGACATATGTGTTTGTAGTATATACAGTCCAATTTTTGTTGTAATTTTAAAAAGAATTATTTCATTTAACTTTTTTATTGATTTATTTTGATTTTGATTAGAGAGAGACAGAGTGAGAGAGAGAGGGAAAGTGAGAAAGCAATTGCCAGGTCTGGGACTTGAACTGTGGTCGGCCATGTGGGAGTCCAGCATCCTTAACCACCATGCCACCTGTCAGCCCCTCATCATAATGTTTAATATTCTTTTTAATATTCTTGAAACTTAAAGCATACATAATCTGCTCAGAAATCAAAGGATCTGGAGTTTTTGTTTGTTTGTTATAAGCGCATGTGCTCATCAAGAGAAACAAGAGAGAGAGAGAAGGAAAGTGAGAAATACTTCTCTGGGCGAATGGCCACTCCACAATCCCTTCTCTATTCTCCCCTTGAGGTTTTGGGCACACATGCTCACACACCCCAATAATGTTCAAGTGACTGAGTCTGGGACTTGAACGGTGAAGTGGGCCATGTGAGATCCAGCAGCCCTAAACTCCATGCCACCTGCTGGCCCTTAGAATACTTTTTTCTTAAAAAAAAAATATGAACTAGAGACAAGTAGTTGGAGTAATGGCTATGTCGCTGGACTCCCATCTACTCAACCTCGGTTCGAGTCCTGGACCCAGTGGCTTAAACTCACACAGGGCACCCATGTGTGTGTGCCCACGATCCCAAGAGGAAAATGGAAGAGGAGGGATCGTGGCATGTCCATCCCCCCTGGGGGGGGGTGATTTCTCACTTCCTGTCGTTCTGTCTCTCTCCATCTTTCTGGCAAGTGTACACACCGTATAGCAAAAAAACTCTCTCTCAAAAAAAAAAATCTGAAATAAAATCTAGCAGTAACTAGTACTATTTTTAAAAGTTTTAAATTAGTTCATTTATTCATTTACTTCATAAGGAGGGGAAGAGAGAGACAGAGAGAGGTACCTTACAGGGATCCCCATGCTGTCATCCACCTCCAATCCCAGCTGGCCCAGATCGTGGGCAGGCATGTACATAGTGTGGCCAGGGAGATCCTGGGATGTGAACGCAGGCATGTATGTAGTATGGCCAGGGAGATCCTGGGGTGTGAACACAGGATCTTTCTCATGTGAGTCTGGTCACATCACAGTTGTGCCACCACCTAGCTCTGCTAATAAGCCTGGTCATTCGTGATAGAATGTATACATGCGCATGAGAGAGAGACAGGAACAGAGACAGAGAGCGTGAAGCACCCTCATGCTCTGCTCCCCTTCCTCCAGTCTCTCACTCACCGGGATCCTGGACATGTGTGACATGCTAAGCATGTTTCAGGCCAACCAGGCTGGGGATGCAAATGATTGGTGCATGTAGCTTCTAGCTCTCTCCAGCACACCACAATGCACCGCAGAGGCTGGGCCTGCTTTTGTTAGTGGTCGTATTCTAAATTTGTTCCCATATGACTCATTTATTACAAAATAAGGGCTCACCTTTCACATCTGTTTGTGAATGCTTTCTTAAAACTAATTACAAATATCTTTTACAATGTGCTCTGAAGTAATTTTGATCCCTGGTAGAATTGTCTGTATAAATGTGAATCCAAGCTTTTGAAATATAATTTTCTTTCAAAAGAATGTTTACAGATTTCCTAGTAATTATGTCACTTATTGTTATTTCTTTTTCAAAGGAGGCCACATGAAGTAATCACAGGTTAAAGAGTTAATGGCTAAGTTATTTTTCTTGTCCTGTCCTCTAAATTTTAGGCAGTTAAGTGCACATTATTATACTTGGTACTTTATATGTGTTTTAAAAATAAAATTTAATCAACACAGTAAACAAAAGCTTAAGTAACAACACTGCATGTTATATTAGAGTGAATATAACTCCCTCATTAAGTTTATAACTTAAGAGTAGGATAGGAAGGGTCATTGTTCTACGAAGTTGTATATGTTCTTTCATTTCATTTTGTTTTTGTTTGGTTGAGAAGGATTTTTGCTTTATGGCGCTTACACTCACCGGAGAGAGATAGACACAGAAAGCAAGAAATCACCCCCTGGGATGATGTCCACACAACTATCCCATCTTCATTCTCCTCTAGGGATTTTGGGCATGCATGTACACACACCCGGTGTGAGTTTCAAGCCACCAGGTGTAGGACTTGAACCATGGTCAGCCATATGGGAATCCAGTGCCTTAGCCACTATGCCACCTGCTGGCCTCTCATTTAATTCTTAAAGCAAACCCATGAGAAAGAAATTGCACTCATGTTTCAGACAAGGAAGCCAAGACCCAATGACATTAATAAATTTGGATGAGATACAGTTATAAGGGTTGAAACAAAAGTTTGAGCTAGAACTTCATACCTTTCAAAATTTGCCTGCTAAGACAGGCAGCTAAGATGGTAATGACCTCATAACAGAAATCTTAAAGACTTTACTGTGGCATGGCCATGAACTGTCAGACACTACCAACACACTTTCACAGTGCTTTGGTGAAAGTATAGAACTGTTCTCAGGTAAAGCAGGTTATTTGCCAGATAATTACTAGATAAC
The DNA here is from genome assembly GCF_000334495.1 of Tupaia belangeri chinensis. NCBI lineage: Eukaryota > Metazoa > Chordata > Mammalia > Scandentia > Tupaiidae > Tupaia > Tupaia belangeri. The sequence continues at coordinate 5,781,963 of NW_006160040.1, read as the reverse complement.
AATTAAAATCTTGTAAACCAGAGACACACAAAGTTAAAAGACAAGTCATAGTCTGGGAAATGATAGCAAATAACCCATGCAGATCTCTAATAAAGAGTTAATATCCAAAAAAAATTATTTTTATATCCAAAATTTTAAAAGAACTCAAACAAAACGAAACAAAACAAACAAAAATCAACTGAACAGGAAAAAAATGAAATCAACCAGGAGTTAACAAAAGATGGACCCTGAAAGTACCCTTCCAAGTAATATATATGTATGTATGTGTGTGTGTATATATGTGTGTGTGTGTGCATGTAGGAGGAGGTCTTCAAAAAATTCGTGGAAAAATTAATTTTTTTTTTTTGCACCAAAATAAATTCATACTCTTAACTCCACTTTCCATGAAGTTTTTGAAGTCCTTTCTACTATAAAGATGATCTAATCTACTAACAAGCAGGAGAAACAAATCAAAACACACTGGGGGACCAGCAGTTGGCGTGGTGGTTAAAGGCACTGGACACCCACATGACTGAGCATGGTTCAAGTCTCATACTTGGTGGTTTGCTTTCTCATTTTCCCTCTTTCTCTCTCTCACACTGTCCTCTCTGGTCAAATTAAAATAAATAAATTAATTAAATTAAATAATTATTTTAAAAAATTTTTAAATAGGGATTCTGTTTTATTCTATTCTATTCTATTGGGATTCTTCATCACACTGGAAAAAATATAATATGTTTATTGAAACAAGGATTAATAAGAATGCAGAGAAAAAGGAACTGTTTGGGGCCACTTGTGGCATGGTAGTTAAGTTGGCTGGATCCCACATGGCTGGCTGTGTAGACTGGTGGCTTGAAAAACACGCGAGGCTTGTGTGTGTGTATGTGTGCACCCAAAATCCTGAAAGGAAAAATGAAAGAGATTATGGCAGGACTCCTGGTGGGTGCTTTCTCTCTGTCTCTCTCCTGTGAGCACATGCACCCTCTAGCAAATACAAATACAAATAAAAGAAAAGGAACTCTTTTTTTTTTTTTTAATTTGCTATAGGGTGTCTGCACTTCCTGGAGAGAGATGAGGTTGGGAAAAGAGAGAGAAAGTGAGAAAATACCCCATGGGGAAATGGCCACAGTGCAATCCTTTCTTCTCCATTCTCCTATAGGAATTTTGGGCACACAAGCACACTTGCAGATGCATTTTTCAGCCCACCAGTTCAGGACTTGAACAGTGCAGTTGGCCATGTGAGATCCATCTGCCTTAACCACCATGCCCCTGTCTGTCTCCAAGAGGGACTCTTGAATACACTGGTTTACCCAGAGTAGTTCCCTATCCTCACTCCTAAGCTTCTCTTGTTGTCTCCATACCATTACCACTCTGACAAGTTTTTCTCCCTCTAATTCCTGTTGGTAGTCTCATCCTCATGAAGGTAAGGAGCTCATCTCTCTCTCCTTTTTTCTTTTTTTTTTAAAGAATTATTTCATTTAACTTTATTTATTTATTTAAATTTGACCAGAGAGGGACAGAGCAAGAGAGAGCAAGAGAGAGAGGGAAAGTAAGAAAGGAAGCCGCCAGGTCCAGGACTCGAACCATGGTCGGCCATGTGTAAGTCCAGTGCTCTTAACCACCATGCCACTTGCCAGCCCCATCTCTTACTACTGTATCCCCAGTGACCAAGATAGTACCATTCAGGTGGCTTAAATCTTGGTGTTGCCTTCTATGATTTGTTACCTTTCTAACACAACTATAGAGCTGTTGGGCAGATTATATTATGACAGTCAGATGATCCCATCTCTTCCAACTTCTGGGTTCATCCTTTCCCTTAATACCTAAATTAAAATGGTTTGAGCCATAAACTATGAGAAGTTCAATATTCCTTCCCTCCAAAATTCTTTTTAAAAAGCTATTGTATTTACTTTTTTTCTTCCATGAACAAGAGAGAGAAAGAGAGACAGCAACCCCCACAAGGTCTCGATCCCACCATCCACTCCCAGCTTCAGTCAGCCCTGGTCATGGGTATACGCATGCCCTACACACTCAAGGAGGTCTCTGGATGTGAACTCGGATCCTTTTCCTGTGGGTTAGCCTCCAGAGCACTGTGTTTTACCACTGTACTATCGACTGCTCCTGCGCCCACCAATATTGTGATAATGTTTGAGTCTTGTTTTTCTGCTCTTCTCTCCAACAACTGCACTACTAAGTATATACCCAAGAGCACTAAGACATATATTTATACAAAACTTGAACATAAATGTGTATAACAGCATTATTAATAATAACCAAAAAGTTGGTAAGCGCTCAAATGCCCATCAGCCAGAATATTGTATATCCAAACAATGGAATATTACTCGGCCATCAAAAAGGAATGAAGTATTGATATGATATGTACTGCAATGTGGATGAACCCTGAAGACCATTATATTAAGTGAAAGAAAACGATTACAAAAGATCACATATTATTTTACTCCATTCTAATGAAATGTTCTTGGTCATGTCATAATAAAGTCTTTAAGGTTTTTGTTATGAGGCCATTGCAATGAAGTGAACATTCAATATTCTATGAAGACAGAAAGCACATTAGTAATTGCCAGAGGCTGAAACTGCAGGGTATTGAGAGTGACTGCTATTGGTAATGGGATTTCTTTCCTTTTTTTTTTTTTGTTTTTTCACTGCCAAAGGGCATGTGCACTCACCAGAGAGATATAGACAGAATGAGAGAGAGACAGAGTGAGAAGGCATCCTCTAGTGGGGTGTGCTCACATCATAATCCCTTCTCCATTTCTCCATCCTGTTGAGATTGTGGTATGCGTGCACATGTACCAAGTGTGTTTTTCAAGTTGCCAAGGCTGGGATTCGAATTGCAATCAGTCACGTGGGATCCATCTCTCTTAACCACTAGATTACAGGGCCCACCAGAACAGAATTTCTTTCAGAGGATAATGGTGATAGTTGTACAACCTGTGTATAGACTAAATGCCACTGAATTGTATGCTTTAAAAAGGTAACTTTTATGGAATATATGTAGTCAGTTTAATAAAAAGTGTCTAGAAGCTCATGGAATGCATGAAAGATGTGAAAGTATTGAGTCGTCTGGAAAGTCATGATGCATTTTTGCATAGAAAAACATAGAAAAATACATCATGACTTTCCCCACGACCTAATAGCTGCTTACTCTATTCAGATAGAAAATAAAAGAACTGTGAAAGGGCTGTCTGGACCTATGATGGGCAGGGGGTGTTCCGCAAACTGTGGAGCCTGTGGGGTTGCTTGGGTAGCACCAAGCTTGGCCTCTCAGATGGGTCCCCTGGCTGCTGGTGAAGATCAGGGTGCTCATTGCCCCCACAGCTCCCCAGATCTGGCAGACGCATTGAGAGTCAGACACACACAGACCTGCATTAGAAACCTAGGGATGCCCCAGACCTGATGGCTTGAGAACATGCTGGGCGTGTCTGTGTGTGCAAGATCCTGAGAGGAGCATGAAGGAGAAGGGACTGCTGCGAGGCCATGCCCTCTGGGGCTGCTTTCTCAATCTCCCTCTCTCAGTCTCTCTCTAGTGAGCACATGTGCCCTACAGCAAACTTAAAAAAAAAAAAGAAAGAAAGAAAAAGAAAGATAGGAGCTTGCTGTTTACCAGATGAGAGAGATCCTAAGGTTGCCATTGCTGAGAGCTCACTGGACTTCTTGTACATCAACTTTTTGAACAAAGCCCTGACCCAGAGCACCAAAGGCTTGTCAAAGGAGAAGGCGGACCACCTGCCAGCCCACTGCTCCTTACACCAGTGAGTTCTTGTTATGCTAAGGACTTCAGCTAGCTCGCTCTTCTCTCTTGCCTTCATTCTCACTCACGTCACCATTATCACCCCATTCCTAATAACTTGTGTGCATGGAACAACCTATTCAATTCGGGGGGCATTCTTTTCTTCTTCTTTTTCCCTTCTTTTCTTTTGTGTGTGAGAGAGAGAGAGACACAGAGAGAGAGAGAGAAGAGAGAGAGATTTGTGCTATAGGGCACGTGAACTTGCCAGAGAAACAGAGACAAAAAGCAAGAAATCCCCCCTTCTGGGAGGAGAGTGACCAGGCTGCAATCCCTTCTCCATTCTCCTCTTGGGATTTTGGGCCCGCATGGACACTTCCCTGGCTTGAGTTTCAAGCCTCTGGGTCTGTAGGAGTCCAGCGACATAACCACTAGACCATCCGCTGGTCCCAGGAGACATTTGTTTTAAGGAGAAAGGCAATAGTACCTATATTTAGCTTTTAGACAGATCTTTCCAGCTTATAAAGGTTTGCCCTGTTTTTATCAAAAAAAAAAAAAAAAACCTTATGAGTGAGATGGAGGTTATTTCCATTCTACTGAGAGGAAGTCTGGCTAAACTGCTGGTTTAAGATAAATTGATATCACTGAGGCTGGCGGGTGGGATGGGGGGGAGAGTGACTGCTATTGGTAATGGGATTTCTTTCTTTTTTTTTTTTTTTGTTTTTTCACTGCCAAAGGGCATGTGCACTCACCAGAGAGATATAGACAGAATGAGAGAGAGACAGAGTGAGAAGGCATCCTCTAGTGGGGTGTGCTCACATCATAATCCCTTCTCCATTTCTCCATCCTGTTGAGATTGTGGTATGCGTGCACATGTACCAAGTGTGTTTTTCAAGTTGCCAAGGCTGGGATTCGAATTGCAATCAGTCACGTGGGATCCATCTCTCTTAACCACTAGATTACAGGGCCCACCAGAACAGAATTTCTTTCAGAGGATAATGGTGATAGTTGTACAACCTGTGTATAGACTAAATGCCACTGAATTGTATGCTTTAAAAAGGTAACTTTTATGGAATATATGTAGTCAGTTTAATAAAAAGTGTCTAGAAGCTCATGGAATGCATGAAAGATGTGAAAGTATTGAGTCGTCTGGAAAGTCATGATGCATTTTTGCATAGAAAAACATAGAAAAATACATCATGACTTTCCCCACGACCTAATAGCTGCTTACTCTATTCAGATAGAAAATAAAAGAACTGTGAAAGGGCTGTCTGGACCTATGATGGGCAGGGGGTGTTCCGCAAACTGTGGAGCCTGTGGGGTTGCTTGGGTAGCACCAAGCTTGGCCTCTCAGATGGGTCCCCTGGCTGCTGGTGAAGATCAGGGTGCTCATTGCCCCCACAGCTCCCCAGATCTGGCAGACGCATTGAGAGTCAGACACACACAGACCTGCATTAGAAACCTAGGGATGCCCCAGACCTGATGGCTTGAGAACATGCTGGGCGTGTCTGTGTGTGCAAGATCCTGAGAGGAGCATGAAGGAGAAGGGACTGCTGCGAGGCCATGCCCTCTGGGGCTGCTTTCTCAATCTCCCTCTCTCAGTCTCTCTCTAGTGAGCACATGTGCCCTACAGCAAACTTAAAAAAAAAAAAGAAAGAAAGAAAAAGAAAGATAGGAGCTTGCTGTTTACCAGATGAGAGAGATCCTAAGGTTGCCATTGCTGAGAGCTCACTGGACTTCTTGTACATCAACTTTTTGAACAAAGCCCTGACCCAGAGCACCAAAGGCTTGTCAAAGGAGAAGGCGGACCACCTGCCAGCCCACTGCTCCTTACACCAGTGAGTTCTTGTTATGCTAAGGACTTCAGCTAGCTCGCTCTTCTCTCTTGCCTTCATTCTCACTCACGTCACCATTATCACCCCATTCCTAATAACTTGTGTGCATGGAACAACCTATTCAATTCGGGGGGCATTCTTTTCTTCTTCTTTTTCCCTTCTTTTCTTTTGTGTGTGAGAGAGAGAGAGACACAGAGAGAGAGAGAGAAGAGAGAGAGATTTGTGCTATAGGGCACGTGAACTTGCCAGAGAAACAGAGACAAAAAGCAAGAAATCCCCCCTTCTGGGAGGAGAGTGACCAGGCTGCAATCCCTTCTCCATTCTCCTCTTGGGATTTTGGGCCCGCATGGACACTTCCCTGGCTTGAGTTTCAAGCCTCTGGGTCTGTAGGAGTCCAGCGACATAACCACTAGACCATCCGCTGGTCCCAGGAGACATTTGTTTTAAGGAGAAAGGCAATAGTACCTATATTTAGCTTTTAGACAGATCTTTCCAGCTTATAAAGGTTTGCCCTGTTTTTATCAAAAAAAAAAAAAAAAACCTTATGAGTGAGATGGAGGTTATTTCCATTCTACTGAGAGGAAGTCTGGCTAAACTGCTGGTTTAAGATAAATTGATATCACTGGGGCTGGCAGATGGCATGGTGTGAAGGCGCTGGACTCCCACATGGCTAACCAGAGTTCTAGCTCCACCGACTGGTGCCTTGCGTTCTCGTTTTCTCTCTCTCTCTGGTTAAATTAAAAAATAATAATGATAACAAATGGAATTAAATAAATAAATTATTATGTTTTTTTTAAAAGATAAATTTAAATTAAAACCCAGGTCAGCAGAGTCAAATTCAGTTGCTGTTACTACTCTATGAATATCTATGCTGAAATCTAGATTGCAGAAAAATATGTTGATTACTATAGATTTTAGGCTTCTTAGATGTTTTCCAAATCAACTTCTATATTAAAAGGCTTAATTTTAGCAATTTTGTCAGGCTGGAATTTCAAGTATGCCTGATATTGCTTAATAACAAATCTGAACTGGTTATATGACTGTGTTCGTGACTGTCCTTTTGTATTGTGAGTGTTCACTTTGCACAGAAAGGAAAAGAATGGCTGACCTAACTAATATACACAGAGAGGAGTCTCAGTCAGGGGCAGACGGCTACATCAGTCTTGAAACTGAAATGTTCAAACTTATTTGGGTGCCCTGGATACCGAAGGTTGTTTTGGGAAGTCTGAATGCTGGGGCTGACTCATGAACAGGGAATGCTCTTATTTATAAAAGCAGGACCAGCAGCGCATATCGGAGCCTGTTTCACACACAGCATCACATCCTTCGTTGTTATGGTGACGTGCTGAGGCACGAAACAGGAGAGAAGAGCGCTATCTATGTGTCTAATTTGTATTTTAAAAATAGAGACGACCATTATGTTGCTCGTTAAAATAAAGACATTTGGTCAAGTCATTACCTTAATAGACAAAACAGAAAGTTCTCTTAAATTTTTTTTTTTTTTTTTTTTAAGATTTTAATAATAAAAGCATACAGGAATGGGAGAAGTGGGACGAGGGCAACTGGAAATTTAACTTTCTGTGCCTGTTATCCAAGTAGTTCTTCGGTTGTAGTTATTCTGAAGCCAAAAATTTTCAATTTAAAAATAGAAGTGAAGAAATAGGAACAGATTGGAGTCTGGAGGAAAAAAAAAAAACGTTACAGAAAGAAACACAACAGGAAGGCTCTATTCAGGGAGTGTTCAGCTTCTCAGCTTTTCTAAGGACCATGTAGATAACCGGGGCAGTTAAGACTTAGAACTGAATTCGTAACTATGGCTCTTTACATCATCCAAGTTATAAACATTCGATGAAAACAATTTTTTTTCTTTTTTCTTTTCTTGGAGAGGTTTTTCTTATTGGGCACGTGCGCTCGCCAGAAAGACAGAGAGAGACAGAGAGACAGAAAGCGAGAAATCACCCCCAGGGGGGATGGCTACGCCGCAATCCCTTCTCCCCCATTCTCCTCTCGGGATCTTGGGCACGCATGCACACATGCCCAGCATGAGTTTAAGCCACCGGGTCCGGGACTCGAACCGCAGTCGACTACATGGGAGTCCAGCAACATAGTCATTACGCTAACTGCTGGTCCCTCGATGAAAACAATTTGATGGGCTCTGTGGACGAGCGTTCCAGAAGGATGTCTGCATGCACGTACACTCACTTACAGTTGACTTCAGGGAGCTCCAGAACCTTGAGTCCTACATTCTCAATCTGCAAGTGGATCAGAATCTTCATAGGAGTTTTTAGGACATAGGTATCTCAGCCTTACCCAGCCCAGGCCTCCTGTGATGGGCTGCACCCTCAGGAAGCCTGGAGTGATGCATTTGGACATGGGCAATTATGGTTGGGATGGTTGGTTCCTGTACTTGGGGTAGAGGATTCAATAGCAAGCATTTTCCTTTAGCTGAGCGTGATCCAGTACGATGTGCTTTTCTCTCCTGGAGTTGCCTTTATGCTGGCTGGGCTGAGTCCTAGAAAGTGGAGCCCGGTGTCCTGGACAATAGCCTGCAGCGTCAGGACCACCCCAGGCTTGACCTAGCTTCCCCCTGGTGGTGCTGGGGTGTGCCATCCTACATATGCCCAAGTCTGCTCACTTCAGCATCTACACCTTGCAGAAGAGACACACTCTGTTTTCAGAAATTTGGCAGTGTTTCTTCCCTGCTATTGACTTTTGTATTATTTCATTTGTAAATAAGCGCTTGTGCTATACTATTAAAATGGTGCGTGCTTGGGACCAGCAGTTAGCATAATGGCTATGTCGTTGGACTCCCACATAGTCGACTGCGGTTCACGTCCTGGTCCCAGCGGCTTAAACTCGCTGGGTGCGTGTGCATACGTACCCAGGATCCTGAGAGGAGAATGGAGGAGAAGGGATTGCAGCGTGGCCATCCCCCCTGGGGAGTGATTTCTCACTTTCTATCTCTCTGTCTCTGTCTGTCTGGCAAGCGCACACGCCCTATAGCAAAAACAAAACAAAACAAAACAACAAAAAACCTCTCCAAAATGGTGCATGCTAAAAAAATTGTTAAGGGTAGTAAAATTCATAGCATCGAGAAAAATAATTATAATGGAAGTTATGGGTCATCTCTTCCACATTGCCATGTTCTGATTTATGTTTATATTCCTCCAGCTATCCATCAACATTGTCTAGCATCTTCTTAAGGTGATTAATAAATAACGTCACACCGTCTCTATGCACTTTTGTCATCTCTACAACTGAGTAAGGAGTTTCGTTGAAGCACCATAGTCAAAGTCACTGATTCACACTAACTGGCCAGTTTTTTATAAGGTGGTTAAAGCAATGATTCACGAACACATACACATACATAGTCTATTTTAACTGAAAACATACAACTGCACATTTATTTGCCAATCTTTAGTAGTTCATTTAGCCCCTGGCTAGGGTACTGGTCTTTCTTACAAAAACAAAAACACAAAACACCACCACCACCAACAACAACCATGGAAACGGTATGGCCACCCCTTCCAGTTTTGGCTTCTTCAAAATGGCGCAAAAACTCTACACTGTGAAGTAATCTGAGTGGAAAACACCTTTACATGTTAGTGATTTTGTTTTTATCTCTTACAATTAATTCACCCATACCTAATGCAACAATATTTTAAAATAAATGGGTTCACTGAATTTTCGATGAAGTTATGAAGTTGTGTCACTTCAAGTGGTTTGAGGACAAACCAGATGACTTCTGGTGAAAATGAACTGTAAGCGGCAGGAGTTCACAGGTAGTGAGTATTCTGAGTGTCAATTAGTCTAGGTTGGCTTTGTTGAGACAGATTAAGAGTGCTTCTACAGTAATGTATGTTAAAGAAAATAAAAGTGGTGCACCATCTTTTAAAGTACGTTGGAGCTACTTTATTTTACTTGTAAGGTAAATTCCAACAAGAAGGAATGCACTTACTGAACTTCAGGAGACTCTGTGCAGCTTTGTCCAGGATGAACTCTTAAAAACTAGACCAGAGCAGAAATGACCAGATGGTTATTTCCTGAGGCTTCATGGGATCAAGCTCCCATGGTAACATAGTTTTCACCTTTACCCAAACAACAACTTTTCCTGCATCAAATAAATAACATGTACAATAACAAATACAGTTTAAAGGTTATATGTCAATAGTCTTCAGAATGATGAAAACAAACTTCTAGTACTGCTCTGTGCTCTTGTTAAATTGATTTGGATGAAACCTAGCTTTATCGTTTCGAGGTACGGAATATGTACAGATTTAATATTTAGGGTAACTGGTAGATAACTAACTTTTAAAAATCTATCAAATAATTGCTAATGTTTAAAGATTACTTATTTATCCCCCTGAGAGAGAGAAAGAGAAAGCGAGAAGTACCCCCTAGTAGGGTCTTCACACTGCTGTCCGTCCTGCCTCCAGCCTGACTGGATCATAGGCAAGGCATGGGTGTAACAACCCTTCCCTTTAAAACAAATGTCCCCCCAAGCTGAATAGGATGTTTCCTGCACACAAGTTATTATGAATGCGGTGATTATGGTGACTTGGGCAAGAATGAAGGCAAGAAGGAAGAGCGAAGTAGCTCAAGTCCTTAGCTTAACAAGAACTCACACGTGGGCTCAGAGTGCACAGGGAGGCCCCCAGATGTGAACAGGGAACCTTCCCATGTGGGTCCAGGTGTGATGTTGCTGTAGCACCACCTGGTTCACAATGATATTTTTAAAAATGTATTTATTTATTCATTTATTTTAATTTGACCAGATACACACACACACACACACACACACACACACACACACACCACAGAGACAGAGAGGGAAAGTGAGAAAGCAAGCCACCAGGTCCAGGACTTGAACCATAGTTGGCCGTGTGGGAGTCTAGCACTGCACCACACCACCTGCTAGCCCCACAATGATAATTTATAATGAAATATTTGAAATTCTCAAAAGTACTTTCTTGCAGTGTGTTTCAGAATTCCGGCTAAACTACTTGTCATCTCTGGTTTGTATTTAGTTTGAACAAAACTGAATCAAACACATTTAGGGCTTAACTTATTTCCATCTAAATAAAGAAAGGATGCTTGCATTTAGTTAGATGAAGGTATTACTATGAAGTCCCGTTAATGCATTTCCCTACTTTCTTCCAAAATAAAAAAATTGTCTTCTATCCCAAGAATTATATCATGTACTTTCTTCCCTGGCATTTAAATCAATTTAAAAATGTCCCCTGGAGCCATTTCTGTGGGGGACTGTAAAAGAAGTAAAACACATGGTATCTTCACAGGCTTGTAGTCAGGTTTGAGAAATAAGATTGACATACTTGAAACAGATTATACCAAACATTTGATTAAGTATAAAATGAGAAGTAAAAGCAATTATTGCCGAAGCACCTGCTTTGCATAGTCTTCTTTGCACATAGCAGAGGCTTGAAGGATTAAGAAATGTGAAGGAAATATGTGGGACTAAAACTGGACCGTGAAGAATAATTGGAATTTGAATGAACTAGTGAATAAAGGAAAGAATTCTGGACAGGTGGAAAAAAGACTGGCTACTGGGAGGGATGCACTTAGAAAATAGGCCTGAGAGTCTGACTAGTTTTGTAAACAACTTTCTTATGATCTTTATCTGAACACTTCCTAACATCTTTGAGTCTTATGTGACACTGAATTGTCTTTGGTTATACTTCTTTTCTTTCCCTGTCCAAGAATATCCATAAGGCCAATGATCTGTTCAAGCCTACCATTCAATCTCAAGTGGAATAGCACTGGGGAAGTTTTATGGGGATATATTTTTCTTTTAGAATTATTCATTTAATTTTATTTATTATTATTATTTAATTTGACCATATAGAGACCGAGTGAGACGGAAAGAAGGGAGAGAGAAAGTGAGAAAGCAAGCCATCAGGTCCGGGACTCAAACCACAGTTGGCCATGTGAGAGTCCAGTGCCTTAACCAGGACACCATCTGCCAGCCCCAGGGATACATTTTAAATAATGATAACCATTTTTTTACTAACTGCCTTTTAGGTGCTTGTATTAGTCAGGATAGTTTCGGTTATGCTTTAGTAACAAACATCCATGTGGATATTTGGATTTCATGTTTTTGGTGGATTAAGATAACACATTTTTATTTCTTGCTCGTGTTTCATTGAGGGCTGGGTGAGAGGCAAGTTTCAGCTTGTTGCTGCTGTTCAGGAACTCAAGTAGACTTCTACCATTCTCCAGAAAGGCCTGAATCCTTTCTCCTGACACATTCTAATCTTCCTTTAACCCACTGAGAATGTATCATCCAGGACATTTCAGAGTCACTGGTGAACTTTTTAGTGTGTTTTATGTCTAATGGACACAGAATTTCATAAATTTGTTACCCTTTACACTACTAAGTGTGCTAGCACAAGCCAGCCATGGAGGTTGTCACCTGGTAATCCCTTCTGAAGTTGCTACCAGACATGTAGTGACTGTATTATCAGGAAAAGTAGGTATGGAGAAGATACACTCTGAGGCTTGGAATGGAGGAAGCTTGGTGTTACAGAACATGTATGGGAGGAGCAGACCAAACCTCACTTCTGTCGGCTTCTACCTGTCTGACTTGGGTATGTCATTTCACCTCTCTGAGCTTTATTTTCTTCAATTTTAATACGAAGAGGATGATTTAGATTGCCCTAAGGTGTCTTTCAGTCCAATAATTTTCTACAAGTGCAATTGTAGAGAATTTAAAGTTAAAAGTTAAAGCTAGAAATAGTTAAAATTTCTAAATAGGCTGACTGCCTTTTAGGTGCTTGTATCAGTCAGGATAAGCTGAGTTATGCTGCAATAACAAACATGTATGTGGATGTTTGGATTTCAAATTTCAGTAGCTTAAAATAACAAACTTTTATTTCTTGCTCATCCTGAATGTTCAGTGAGGGTTGAGTGGGATGTAAAGCTAGAAATAGTTTGCATTGTCTAGATTCTATAACCTCTTTTTAAATTTGTTTTAGAAGTTGTTCCTTGTGAAAAAAAATTTGTTAGTGTATTTTAAACACAGAAATATTAGTCCTTGCTCATAAAATTAAGAAATATGGCCAACATATTTCCTCAGCTTAGATCTATTTATTTGCACAATTTGTTATGATTCTTTTACTTTTATTTCTTTTTTTTCTTTTTCATCTGAAATGGGGAAAGAGGACTGGGCCAAGGTCAGTTGCCACTTTGGCAGCTTCAGTTCTACCCTTAGAGATTTTCACTTATTTACCAAGGCCCCCAAGTTCAGAGAAATACTTGGCAGCAAACCAATAATATTTGACCTTGAAAAGGCCTGCTTCCTTTGGTAATATTTCATATGCCTGAAAAGGGCCACTTAGTGGTAAAGAATGTAGATTTTTCCTTCCATTTAGGTTTGAGGCTTAAGTGCTTTAGGTTCCAGAGGAATCTAGCCAGCTCAGCTTGCCTTGCTTTAAACTGCTGGCAGCTTCCCACAGACTCAAAAGAAAGACTTACTGGGTTTCTTCTAACTCATCAGGCACTATGACTTATAGCACATTCAGACAGAAAAAAAAAATATGTTCCCCAAGTACAGAATCATGCAAGGCATGTCCTGGAATCAGAGTCTCACCTCAAGTTGTCAGGTAGGATTGACCAAAGCTGCCAAATATTGTCTCATTCTCTAAGGTCCAGAGAGAGGCAATATGGACAGTATGAAACATGCAGGATAAAAATGACAAAGGAATGATTAATAATGAATTAATGCATGCTTAACACTGAGAAATACATATATCTACAGGGATGTGCAGCCAATGACACATGCAGTAGGGCATGGCAACGTCAACTGGAAACTGTGATCCTCTGTAACCATGTGGGGAAGACTGGCTTGGCTGGCGTCCTGGACCCCACCTGATTCCTGCCCTCCCACCTGCTCTGGGCTGTCCTGGTCATGGAGAGTGCCTTATGGCTTGCTCGTTTATGCCCTTTCCCAAAGGAGTTACTCAAGCATTATCAGTGTCTACAGCTGATTTCCAGGGACACATACTCTGTGAACATGTGGCTGCTGACCCACTGGGCCGCGTGGCTGTAGGATGCTCTGTGTGGTCTCAGGGATACATTCTTCCTGCCAGGATCCCTGTTCTCCTGTACTGGATGACTATAGGTAAAGGTATCTTAAATCTTTTTGATAATAAAAGTCACTTTCTGGTTTGGATGAGGTTTGGGGACTGATTTGGATGGAGAGCCCCAAAGAGGCCCTGGAATCCTCTTGTGGACAGTCCCAGTCCCAGGCCCACTTGTGGGGAAGATGGGATCACTATGGAGGTACTGAAGGACACACCTTCCTTCCTCTCTTTTCTCCCATGGTCCCTTCTCCATTCCTCTTTGTCCCTCCTGGTGGCTTCTGTGTTCTCTTCACCCTCTGCCAATCTCTGTTTTCCTTTGGCTCTGGCAGCTACTCAGGATTCCAAGCACCTAGGGAACCTAGCAAACCCTTCTGTCACGTCCACATTGTCCATGTTTCACACGATCCCTTTTGCCCCTTTCTGCATCTAAGATAAACCCTGAAGCAGGTTGATGGGAGTGCTGCAGATTTACCATCCTTAGGGCTGATGCTGTGGGACCTGGCAAATGCTGGGGCATGCTGACTCACGGCTGTTTTCTGACCGATGTCGGCGCCTGACGTCAGAGCAGGTTGATGTGATCCAGGTGATGATAAGCTTCTAGGATCTGCAGTCCCAGGAAGTCTGGGTACCTTGTAGATTTTGAGCAGGGTGTGTGTGCCTGTGTAGGAGTGTGTGTATGTGTGTGTGTGCATACGAGAGAGAAAGACAGAGAGACACAGAGTGAGACAGACATAGAATTCTTCAGACGGTGGCTAGTGCTTTTCTAAATGTCTCTGTACGCCTGAGGCAAGCCTTTGAATGTAAACTTTCGTAAGACAAAAAAAAAGCCCTGCTCCTTTCCTGGCTGGCTTGCTCCCTTGGTGAAATCCATGGTTTAGCATCCAGGTCCCTACTGTGCGTGCAGACACTGTGTAGTTTCCACATCCTCTGGCCCTTGCAGGCTCTGCTGGCATTTGGCTTCTCTTTGTACTGCCTACGATGGCAACCTGAAACACATTATGTTTTATTCTCTTAGCCACCGCCTGGCAGCTTACCCAGATCCGAATCATTCTGACACGCAGAAAATGTGGTGAACTTAAAAGATGTCGGTTTAAGAACAAAGCCTAACTCAAATTTGTTTGGCCTTTTTTTCCAACTTACAAAGAAAACTTAGAGAATAAATCTAGAACGGAGTCTTTACTCTTTGCCCTTTGTTTGGAGTCTCTCTGGGTGTTTTATTCCTTCCTAAAAGTTATCAGGGCCTGCTTGAATGATAGTGCATTTTTCCTTGTTGGAGCTGATTTGATTTCTAGCTCCCTCGCCTCCCAGCCTACACCCTGTGTAATGATGCAGGGGCGGCAGATTGATGGGGAAAGGATTCCAAATGCTGCTCTGGATTTGGATTTCAGCGTGCGTGCTGTCTGCTGCCAGAGACATTTAGCAGATGGACTCGGAGGTGGCACTGGGGCTGGACGGGGAGGGGCCTCAGGACAAGCCGCCCCCAGGGAAGGGGCTGCCTCTGTCCTTTCTCCCCTCACCACCTGACTGGTCTTTATAGCCGGGTCTGTCACAAAAATGAACAGAGACTCAGCCTTTTTTTTTTTTTTTTTTTGCTGTTGTCTTTAGTTTTCAGCAGTTTGATTATGATGAACCTGGGTGTGGGATTCTTTGAGCTTTTCTCTTAGGGGTTTGCTGAGCTTCTTGAATCTTTAGGTTTATTTATGTCTTTTGACAGATGTGAGGGTCTTTCAGCTGCTTCCTTACACACTTTTTTTTTTTTCTGTATTGCATTCTTTCTCCTCCTCTTCTGGAATGATGATGACATGAATGTCAGGCTTCTCTGTATTGTTGCAAACTCCCTGAGGCTCCTTTTGGTTTTGTTTTGGTTTTTATTTTTTGCTTTTGTTGTTTTTGTTTCCAAATCTTTTTTCTTTCTGTTGCTCAGATGAGATGTTGCCGAGTTCTCTGACCCTTTACTGTGTCATAGTCATTCTATTACTGAGCTCATCACTGGGAATTCTATTCTGGTTATTAGATGTTTCTGTTCTAGCATTTTCAGTTGGTTCTTTATTTTTCTCATTTCTTTGCTGAAATGTTCTACCTTTCCACTGAGTTCAAGAACATGTACCTTTATTTCTGGAGTATTTTTTTATAATACACGCTTTTAAATCTTTGTCAAGAAATTCCAACATCCCTGTCATTGGTGTCTGTGGGTTGTCTTCTTCCCACACCAGCTGGGGTTTTCCTGATTCCTTATGTGCTTGTGGCTTTGGATTATATCCTAGACATTTTGAATATCATGTTATAAGACTTCAAGTTCAGTTTAATTACTATGGATAATGGTGAGCTATCTCCTTTTAACAGGCAATTGACCTGGTTGGGTTCAGGCCTCAAGTTGCAGCCAGGCCTTCTGTAGACTGGTTTCAATGCCAGTTCTGATTCCCAAGCCTCTGCCATGTGTTCCAGGTCTGTCCCATGTGCATGCCACCAAGTGGCCAGTCTGGGACCCGGCAGAGGGCTGTGTTAGCTTGGTTCTCAAGAGCTGATGTTACTGACGATGCTCAGGGCCGTGCATGAGCAGTTCTAGGGAGAGCCCAGGGTTTCATATCCACTCAGGGTGCTTGCTATCCTAAGCTGCTCCACTGTTCAGTGTTATCTAGTTCCCTGCAGTTTCTGAACCTCTGGCCAGGTTTAGTTACCCCCGCTCTGCCCAGGCTTTGACACACAGTTGCTGTGACTATGTCTGAGTCTAAGGCCAAACTTTGGGAAGGAAAAATCAAGAAATAGTCAACAAGAGTTCACTCCATTTCTCAGACTAGGGAGGAAGATTCCTTTTCCTCAGAGTTCTAGAGACATTGAGGTCCCCACTGTGGCTTCTACCACCTCATGGGATTGCCTGAGGATCGGGACGCAAGAATAGAGAAAAGGAAAAAAGGGGAGGGGAGAAATGATGCTCTCTGAGCATCATGGCTCACTGTCCCTCCTTGAATTTGAACTAGAGGGCTGCTTCTGAGCTTCCCATGTGTGCCATGCCCACTGCCTGGGCAGGCAGTCCTGTGTGACAGCAGACGGGTACCAGGAGGAAACACTGGGTGAACTCCCTGCTGGTTCCCTGGTGCTTTGAGTCTGGTCTTCTTCCTAGTCTGCGTGCTACTGTTTACTTTTCGGATTCCTCAAATAGCTGCTCCCTGCATTCCATCCAGGCTTTAGTGCTGCATTCAGGAGAAGCCTGGTTGAGAGCGTGCTTACCCATCTGACCCAGAACTGAAACTGACATCCTTTCTTTTTCAATGAATTTTTGCAGGGAGTATCTGAATTTTAAATGTTACCACAAAATGTATAACTGACCCCTGCTCTTTTTGAAGGAATTATAGGAGAATACTAAGGATGTGAGCTATTCTCCCCCTGCACACACCCAGACTCCTGGCCACACTCAAGCATAGGCCTCCATGCAGATGATAACAAGAACAGGACAGGAGGGGAATGGCCGACACTCACCAACTCTCGGCTGCAGCTGCATTTGTATTTGTCTAGACACCATTTTGTGCCTCCCCCTCCCCCAACAACTCCCATAAACCTCCACCCCTTCTAAAAAAGAATAAACAATTTCCTTCAGCCATTGTTTCCTGCCCACTAACAGATGCTCTTAATTAGCACGAAATTGCAGCAAAATTGCTAAATAAATCTATTTTGCTTGTTTTGGGTTTGTTTCTCCCAGAAAGTTTAGGCTTCCCAGTATCAACATATCAACACACTCAGCACATTGTTTGGTTTGAGTCAAGGATTTACAACTTTGTCTCTTCGCATAGGCACAACCACAATGCGGAGAATCAGTTGTTGGCCATCTCTCCCAGCAGAAAGCTGCTGGCTCTCAAACCTTTCATAAATTTTGGGTGGGAGCATTGAAACTGTATAAAAAAATCCCACTCTACTGGTTATCCATCACAATAAAGAAACTTATCACTTAAATCACTCAGTATACAGTTGTAGCATTGAAACATGGACCATTTTAGACACTTTCTTTAGCTGGTTGGTTTTTTGTTTGTTTGTTTGTTTGTTTTAGTTTTTATACAAAAAAATATGCTTCTACAAAAATTGCTTATAAAGCTGATGGTGGCACTGTTCTTAGTTTGACAGTTTCTTTATGGGCTACGTGAAGTCATTCATGGGTATGAGGAAACTGCCTGTGAAGAAGGATGCTGTTATTCCAAATTTCAAGACAAAGAAAGCTTTTGCACTGGCAGAATTGATGGCTTTTTTTTTCTAGGTCATGGGTGAGCCTGTTTTTTTTTTTTTTTCCCTCTCTCTAAAGTATATTTTTAAAATGTTATCGGTTTTGCTTGAGATTTAGAAAGTTGAATTAATACATTTCTATAAGGTGCATAAGTATAGGAAGGAGGTAAAAGAATATTTTAAAGAAATGCCTTTTTTTACATTATCTTTTAGGAGTAAATCTTGGAATTTGGCTTCGTGATTTGAGAGAATCATTTTTTTTTTTCAAGAAACAAGATTTAATGCTGAGATCACAAATGATAAAAATATCCAAAAGCCTCATGGCTGTACTTGTCGCAGTCTTTTTGAAACAGATCCATCCTTTCTTTCTTTTTTTAAGTTTTTTTTTTTTTTTTTTTTTGCCTTAAGACATATGGCCTCACTGGAGAGACTGAGAGAGAGAGGGAACATGAGGAATCACCCTCCAGAGGGGATGGCCATGCTGTCATCCCTTCTCTACCATTCTCCTCCCAGGATCTTGGGCATGCATGCACATGCGTCCAGTGTGATTTTCAAGCTACTGGGTCTGGGACTCGAACCACAGTCAGCTATGTGGAAGTCCAGTGAAGTAATTGCTAGACCACCTGCTGGCCCCCAGATCCATTATTTCTATGCACTGAATGACTCAGTGAAATCTTTTTACCCCTTGGGAAGCAGAATCTCAGATGTCTACAAAAGTAGCCACTAAATAGTGTTGAGTTAGTTGTGAGTAGAACCTTCTGCTGTCCCTACCTTTGGTTTTAGAAAATGTTTCTATGTAGTGAAGACTTTCCTTCTCACGGGAAGCCAGCTCACTCCTCGATGCGTATTTCTTGGAGAAGGTGCCGGACAAGGACAAAACAAAGCAAATCTTTCCTGGGAAATCCAGAACTCCAGCTGCCCTGAGAAACACTTGGCTGACGTGGGAAGGCTCCTTTGTGTGAATGTCCTTGTGGTATAAGGAGCTGGACCACGAATTTCACAGTAGAGAGACCTCCTCCCCACAGGAGCTCAGGAGCAAGGCTGCTTTGCTGTGACATCTCAGTGTAATGCTCCATTTGACACTTCAACCCACCCCTGCTGGAACAGACAGACAGACAGACCACTCCAAAATGGTGCTACGTCCAACCACCTTCCATTAAGCTGCTGTTTTACTAGTTTGAGGAGGAAGTGTAGGTAGCAGACAGGATTGAGAATCCACGTTCCCACCTCCTGGGAGCAATAGGGGTGGCCTTGTTATGGCCACTTAATATTTAAAGGACACGAGTAATAGGCATGTAGTGAATTGGCATTTAGGACATTGTTTGGATTTAAATCATCATAATTTTTTTAAAAAAAGAAATAAATGGTTTTTGCTCTTTTCTCTTAAATTTGCCATTGGTATTTTAAGGTGCTCATAGAATTCTGTTTGTGGAAATTTGGGAAGGATAAATGTTGATGTGTGCACCAGAGAATTAAAACAAATGGTAATTGAAAGAGATGATAAAAGCTAGTGGTTTCCATGGGGAAATAATCATGAACTGCTGTCAGAGTGATTCCAATAAGAACATTGCTTTATGTGAGATGTTTTTTAAACAGCTCAACCAAAGCATTAAGCCAGACCACTTCTGTGGGCATCTTGGCTCTGTGTTTCTATTATGTTTCCATAGGAGATTCTTTACATTGTTCACAGTTTCAGCTGTCCTGTTTAGCTTCTTTGTAGCCAATACTCAGTCAAAAGTGAGAAATATCAGGTTTCAAGAAGGATACTATTTGTGGATTTTTAAGATCATGCTGCAGCTTCACTGTACTGATTCACTGTGGTTTTATAATTATTGATTGTGAAGTTACTATTGTGTGTTAGCCCAGGTCAAATAGTACTATTATATTTAAGGTATCTCTTTAATGATGCTAGAAAGATCTTTGATGTGCTTTTGGGCTTCTAGCAGTGGAGACTGCCTCCTGCAAGATGTATTTGTATTTTCTGGTGTTTATTTTGGAGGAATACTCAGGCGCTCCATCTCTATGTGCTTCCATTGTATCTTGTAGAGATTTTGATGGAGTCCCTACAAGACTTCATTGCATTTATTGATTCACATACCTGTACCCTACGGTAAGTAGTAACACAGAACCCGACATGAAGCACAGACACACACTGAATGAATGAGTGAGCATTCATCCTTGGTCAAGTCTCGCTGTCTTTTCCAAAGAATGCTGTGCAGGAGACCATCCATTTGCTCTCCCAGGCCCCCAGTCTTCACCTTGTTGTACCCCAGGAAGTTGATCCCCATGGATCAACCACAGCCTCCCTCTTTTCTGTCTTCCCTTTGGATTTGATCAATAGGTGGCAGGAAACTGGTAAGTGGAACAGACAGGGAGAAGTATGTAATAGGACTGGCCATGTTCCTCTATGGAAGTCCCTCTCCACATGGTCTCGACCTAGAGCTTGGAAGGGGTGTCTGGGGTTACCCGTCACGGGTATTGCACTAGTCTTCATTGGTTTTCTTAATCCCTACCCACATCTTTGTTGATTTCTCTCAGATTCGCTGTTTTAGGAGCTGTGTTCCCTGGGACCCTGACTGATACTTGCTCAAGTCACACAGATGACTAAGGTGGTCGTAATCTAGGTGGCGCCATCTGTCTCCCTTGCCTGATTCCCAGTAAACACTCTCTTCTAGGCCAGGCTACCTCCAAATTAGCATCAAATGGAGCAGGGGTCAGCAAACTCCAGCTTGTGGGCCACGTCCAGCCTACCACCTGTTTCTGTACGCAGAGCACTGGTGGAACACAGCCACAATGCTGGTTTACTCACTGCCCATGACTGCCTTAGTGCCACACCCAGAGTGAGCCGTTGAGACAGAAAGCCTCAATGTTGGCTCGTTGACCCATGATAGAACAGCTTTACCAACCTCTGATTGAGAGGAAAACCGTAGATGCGAACTTCATCATTTTTATCAAGAGATTTCTGGGTCAGAGGCTGGTGACTTGTGAGTTGTCTCATGACAGTTACACGGAAGATTTTAAATCCCAGGCCTGGACAAGCTCTCGTGGAGGGCTCTGCTCTCTGCTATGACAACCTGAGAAGGTGCTCTGTCGATGAGACAAAAAAAGAACGTGACCAAGCAAAACTAGAGGTATTTGTGGGGTTTTTGTTTTTGTTTTTTGTTTTTGGTATAGGACATGTGTGCTCCCGAGAGAGATAGGCAGAGAGGGAAAGTGAGAAAACACCCCCAGAGGGATGGCCACACCACAATCCCTTCTCCTCCATTCTTCCGTCAGGATTTGGGGCACGCAGGCACATATGCCCTGCCTGATTTTCAAGTCCCTAAGTCTGGGACTCTGACAACACTGCCAGCCATGTGGGATCCAGCACCTTCACCTCTGCACCCCCTGCTGGCCCCAGAGGCATTCGTGTTTAAATGTGTTTATGATTTCTGATTTCAGAATTAAATTCCCTAGTGGAGTAGCTGTGTATATCAGTCTCCCAGACCTGAATAGGACAGTCTGGATTTTGTTCATGTCTGTATTTACCAGTGTCTGGCACAGACTGGCTGATGCTTAGTGATATTGTCTGACCCAATGGTAACCAACATCTAATTCAGAGAACGAAAAGAGAAGTAAATAAGGGGGGTGGAAGGCATGAACTCGGAGGCTAGATTAGGGAGCGTTCTCTGGCTCTCTCTGACTACAATCTCTGCCTGCTCAACCTTCACAGAACAAGAGTAGCTATAAGAAAAGACTGTTCTTCTAGAAAATGTGCCCTTCAGTGCAGACTGGCTACACAGTTTGTGGGGCCCAGTGTCAAATGAAAATGTGGGCCCTCGTGTTTGAAAGTTACTATGAACTCTGAGACACTGTCAGCACAGCGTTGAAGCAAGCGCGGCCTTAGGACTACTCTGATGGCACACGTGACCCTGACCCTGCCTTCTGGGTCCCGGAGAGAAAAGGCAGGCATGGGGAAACCAGGGAGGACTCTTTCAATCTAGAGCTGTGTGGCACTCAGCCATGACAGTGGGTGGGACAACCTGCGGGGTGGCTGTGGGCTCCAGGTCCTCTGCAGTAACACGTGCCTAGTAACGCCTAACCTGGTAACACTGATCACGTCCAGGGCGTTTGAGTGATCTCAGGCCTCCCTCCACAGTGCTGTCCTCTTCCCCAAGCCCAGACTCCCAGCCTCAAACTGACTAACTTGTTTGCTCCTCCCCACTCCCTGTTTTCAGTTCAACCCCAAGTCACCTAGGCCACACCCTCTAGGGACAACAAACCTGCTCCTGTTAGACTGTCTCATGGCTAGCCAACTCAGAGGTATCTTTTGGGGGTTCCAGACAGTTCCCGCCACAGTATCTGAGAGGAGATCAATGTACATACATGAAGAAGGGTCTCTTTGTCTTGTCTCCAGAACCCTCCCCTCTCCACCGTAGAAGGGAGCTTAGGGGCTCACCCCATCCCCTGTGCAGGAACCCCTGTGCCATGACACTCAGTCTTTCCTGATGCCAGTCGTTCACCCTGACAGCTGCTGGGGCTTCTCCCCGGCCCCAGCTCTCCTCACCCCATGGACTGAGCCCTCCCTCCTGCTGGCATCACAGCAAACCTCCTGGGGGCAGCTAACAGTGGGGACCTCAGCCTCAGCAAGGATATCCTGATTAGGGCTTCCATTTAATGGGTAGGGGGTTCCCATTTTTGCTTCTTCCAGACCACTGCCTTCCCCCATCCTCTCTGCAAAAGGGGATGTTTGTGGGAGTGTCTGTGTCCTCTGCTGAAAGGCGAGTGCGGCCACCCTCCCCAGCCCTGGAGGGGACAGCTCCCAAGTCCTCACCTTACTTGTGCATGGTCCCAGCAGCCCTGTGGCATCGCCTCATCTCCCTGTGCCGAGGAAGATGACCAAGTATGTCTTCCCACAAAGATGAGAGAGACTCCAGCATTTGGTGCCGCCCCCCAGGCCAGTCCTTTGGGAGGCATGTAGTCCGGACAGACTAGGCTTCCGAGACTGCAGTAGATAAGGGAGTTGTCTTCCTAGTGGGGAGCGCGGTGTCCTATAAAGTCGCAGTAAAGGGAGAGCGGATGGAGTCGAGTGGGTTTCGCCTCTTATCAGAAGTGCCAAGTTAGATGGCCCCCAGGGCCTTTGCAGTCTCGTCCTTAACCTGGAGCTGGGGCTGTCTCAGGCCTCAGTTGTCTCCCTGGGGCTGATGCGGCCCTTCCAAACCAGCGCCCCCTGCTGGGAGCGTTTCCCTGCTGGCAGCGACCACAGCCTGCCCCCGTCTGGTACTCTGTCCTCCCCATCCCGCCAAGCACCAGGTTCCTCACTCTCCCTGTGTTCTCTGTCTCTCACAGGGTCCCCGGTGGCACATAGACCTGCAGCCTTGGGCAGGCCCTGCCCAGTCCCTGGATGAAGAAGCCTGGAGGTTCCTGAGATATATCAGCACCACCCAGGTTGTGTTGCAGGCTCAGATGGGTTGGGAAATAGTGAAAAAGATACGGGTTGTCCCTTTGGAAGGATTCGCTAGTGAGAGGGTGGGGACCTTCTCAGAGACTCCTAGTAGAGACTCGCTGCTCCAATTGATCCACCTCGTGGAGGCAAACAAGAAGCTCGGGCTTCATTGTCTTTCCAGATCTGCACCAACCTGAAATGTTTTAATGATTCACCCCCAAGTGTTTTAAAGATCCACTTTAGCAAATTGCTTTGGAAAAGCACTTGAAGTGACAGGTTCGTCCCTGTGAGTAGGCAGTCAAGTGTGTCACAAAACAAAACCATCCTCTGGAGGTTCAAGCTCCCTCTCGTATTTGGAGGAATTTGCCTTTTCATTCTGCTGCCCCAGCCAGGTGCAAGGGGAGCGAGCAGAGCAGCCTTTGCAGGCAGCATGGTGGAAGTTAATGAATCCAAAGGCACTCTACCCTTCCAGCACTTTAAATCATTACTGTGCTCCAGCCTTCATTAGGGACTTAACACATTGTGGCAGCCCCTGCCCAGCTCGGGCAGAGTCGGTGCCCCGAGCAGGCACAGGGACCGTCCATTAAGGAGAGTCTATGGCTCTTGACACTTAATCAGGAGGTTCTGTTCTTAAGTTGCCTGATGCTGGCGGAAAGAGACAAGAGAAAATCGAGGCCCGAGGGAAGTGAGCCCTGCACTGAGAGGCGCCAGTAAATTAGGAACGACTGCCTGAGAGCACAGCCTTGCGTTGGGGAGGCCACACCTGAGGAGCAGGCAGGGCGGAGAGTCCTGGATTCTTATGACCCCCCTTCAACCCTCCCACCCTGGCTCTTGGCCTCCCACTTCTCCCAAAACTAATTGGCAGCAAAACCCGTAAGAGAATATATTTCTGAGTGTTAAGGAGGCTGGCGTAGGGGTAAAAGCAAGTTCCATTTTTCCTATGATACATTCAATCATAGGACTTTAGTATTTGTCACCAAACATGGAAATCAAAGAGTGTCGAATTAAGTGTGAATGATGAGGTGACAAATGGGTCCCCATGTTGTACACAATTTCATCTTATTTTGCTGCTGCCAATGAAGTTGGTGGGTTTATGCAGACTTAATCAAAATACTGAATTTTTAATTTTATAGTTTGGCTGTACATGAAGGATAAGAAGCTGAACCTTTTAATGGTGGCTTTTTTTTTTTTTTTAAAGCCCTTAACGGCCTCAGAGAAAAATAAAAGTTAAGTTTATGGATTGGATTTAAGAACAAAGCATCCACACCCCAAAATAAATTTGCTGAGTAAGAGCCTCCAACTTCCATTTTCTATGCATTTCAGATTAATATGACTTATGAAAAGTATATATACTTACTTAAAACTTTTTTTTAAGGGTTTTTGCATGTACTCAGCAGAGAGAGATGGAGACAGAGAGTGAGAGAGAGAGAGAGAATGAGAAATCACTCCCCATCCCCCAAGGAGGATGGCCACACTATAATCCCTTCTCCTCTCTTCTCGGGATTCTGGGCATGCACACACATGTGCCAGTGTGATTGTCAAGCCGCCAGGTCCAGGGTTCACAGCTGGCCGTGTGGGATCCAGCACACATGCCCGGACTCCTGAGAGAAAAATGGAGGAAAAGGAATGGCGCTGCGGCCATCCACTCCGGGAGTGAGTCCTCACTTTCACTCTCTCTGGTGAGTGCACATGCCCTATAGCAAATTCTAAAAAGAAAAAAAAAAAGGTTATTTTCTTGAAAGAGAGCAAGAGAGAAACCAGGGAGACAGAGAGAGACACCCTGAACAGAGTCTGCCATGTGGGAATCTCCTTCCCCCGGTCCTCTGGCACGTCGGGATCTTAAGCACACACCCACTGTGTTTCAGGTTGACTTGGAATCCAAACCTGTGGTTGACCGTGAGGCTTTCAGCGCTGAAAACCAGTATGCTACTGCCAGTGAGCTGAACTATGCCAGCCCAGCTTCAAAACTTTTGACACTAAAGGGTCATTTTAGGCTCCTCTGGACTCTTTCTTATGAGCTGTGGCGTGGCTGAGAAAAATTCTTAAAAAAAGAACATACTTTGATGTGATATAGTCTGATGTCACCCTAGGCAATTTGCTTTGCTTCTCTGGCTCTTGCTGTTCTGATTTCCTCTTTTTTTTTTTTTTTTTTTCAGGTTTTGGCCATAGGGTGCATGCGCACGCCGGCTTCATTGTCTTTCCAGATCTGCACCAACCTGAAATGTTTTAATGATTCACCCCCAAGTGTTTTAAAGATCCACTTTAGCAAATTGCTTTGGAAAAGCACTTGAAGTGACAGGTTCGTCCCTGTGAGTAGGCAGTCAAGTGTGTCACAAAACAAAACCATCCTCTGGAGGTTCAAGCTCCCTCTCGTATTTGGAGGAATTTGCCTTTTCATTCTGCTGCCCCAGCCAGGTGCAAGGGGAGCGAGCAGAGCAGCCTTTGCAGGCAGCATGGTGGAAGTTAATGAATCCAAAGGCACTCTACCCTTCCAGCACTTTAAATCATTACTGTGCTCCAGCCTTCATTAGGGACTTAACACATTGTGGCAGCCCCTGCCCAGCTCGGGCAGAGTCGGTGCCCCGAGCAGGCACAGGGACCGTCCATTAAGGAGAGTCTATGGCTCTTGACACTTAATCAGGAGGTTCTGTTCTTAAGTTGCCTGATGCTGGCGGAAAGAGACAAGAGAAAATCGAGGCCCGAGGGAAGTGAGCCCTGCACTGAGAGGCGCCAGTAAATTAGGAACGACTGCCTGAGAGCACAGCCTTGCGTTGGGGAGGCCACACCTGAGGAGCAGGCAGGGCGGAGAGTCCTGGATTCTTATGACCCCCCTTCAACCCTCCCACCCTGGCTCTTGGCCTCCCACTTCTCCCAAAACTAATTGGCAGCAAAACCCGTAAGAGAATATATTTCTGAGTGTTAAGGAGGCTGGCGTAGGGGTAAAAGCAAGTTCCATTTTTTCTATGATACATTCAATCATAGGACTTTAGTATTTGTCACCAAACATGGAAATCAAAGAGTGTCGAATTAAGTGTGAATGATGAGGTGACAAATGGGTCCCCATGTTGTACACAATTTCATCTTATTTTGCTGCTGCCAATGAAGTTGGTGGGTTTATGCAGACTTAATCAAAATACTGAATTTTTAATTTTATAGTTTGGCTGTACATGAAGGATAAGAAGCTGAACCTTTTAACGGTGGCTTTTTTTTTTTTTTTAAAGCCCTTAACGGCCTCAGAGAAAAAAAAAAATTAAGTTTATATGGATTGGATTTAAGAACAAAGCATCCACACCCCAAAATAAATTTGCTGAGTAAGAGCCTCCAACTTCCATTTTCTATGCATTTCAGATTAATATGACTTATGAAAAGTATATATACTTACTTAAAACTTTTTTTTAAGGGTTTTTGCATGTACTCAGCAGAGAGAGATGGAGACAGAGAGTGAGAGAGAGAGAGAGAATGAGAAATCACTCCCCATCCCCCAAGGAGGATGGCCACACTATAATCCCTTCTCCTCTCTTCTCGGGATTCTGGGCATGCACACACATGTGCCAGTGTGATTGTCAAGCCGCCAGGTCCAGGGTTCACAGCTGGCCGTGTGGGATCCAGCACACATGCCCGGACTCCTGAGAGAAAAATGGAGGAAAAGGAATGGCGCTGCGGCCATCCACTCCGGGAGTGAGTCCTCACTTTCACTCTCTCTGGTGAGTGCACATGCCCTATAGCAAATTCTAAAAAGAAAAAAAAAAAGGTTATTTTCTTGAAAGAGAGCAAGAGAGAAACCAGGGAGACAGAGAGAGACACCCTGAACAGAGTCTGCCATGTGGGAATCTCCTTCCCCCGGTCCTCTGGCACGTCGGGATCTTAAGCACACACCCACTGTGTTTCAGGTTGACTTGGAATCCAAACCTGTGGTTGACCGTGAGGCTTTCAGCGCTGAAAACCAGTATGCTACTGCCAGTGAGCTGAACTATGCCAGCTTCAAGAGGAAACTTTTGACACTAAAGGGTCATTTTAGGCTCCTCTGGACTCTTTCTTATGAGCTGTGGCTGAAAGGAGAAAAATTCTTAAAAAAAGAACATACTTTGATGTGATATAGTCTGATGTCACCCTAGGCAATTTGCTTTGCTTCTCTGGCTCTTGCTGTTCTGATTTCCTCTTTTTTTTTTTTTTCTTTTCAGGTTTTGGCCATAGGGTGCATGCGCTAGCCAGAAAGAGACGGTGAGAGGGAAAGCGAGAGATCACCCCCCCCCCCAGGGGGGATGGCCGGGCTGCAATCCCTTTTCCTCCATTCTCTTCCTGAGACTTTGGGCATGCACACAGATGTGCTGGAGTGATTGTCACGCTGCCAGGTCTGGAACTTAAACCACGATCAGCCACATGGGAGTCCAGTACCTCAATTACCATGCCACCTCCTGGCCCTGCTGTTCTGATCTTTAAAAGAGGGACCAGTAGTTTGTGTAATGGCTATGTCGCTGGACTCCCATGTAGTCAAACACAGTTCAAGTCCTGGACCCGGTGGCTTAAACTCATGCCAGGCGCGTGTGCGTGCATGCTCAAGATCCCGAGAGGAGAATGGAGGAGAAGGGATTGCAGCATGGCCATCCCCCCTGGGGGGCTGATTTCTCACTTTCTGTTTCTCTCTCTGTCTCTGTCTTTCTGGAGAGAGCATGCACCCTATAGCAAAAACCTCTCAAAAAAAGGAAAACTTACAGCAGATTATTTCTAAGGTCCCTCCCAGTTTTGTGAGGGTGTGCTATGCAGAGAGCGCTGCAGTATTGCCATTAGCCAGGTGTTTTTGAGCACCTAGAGCATGCTGGGACCTGTTGACACAGCCTCTGCCCTCGGGGATCTGACAAACCAGTTGTAAAGACAAATAAATGGACACATGATTGTTATTCAGCTTGATGAGTACAATAAAGGAGATTTGTTTTTGCAGGCTCGCTAGATGAATTTTGTCCTCCAGAAAAAATGAGATAAAGTTCCAGACCTTACAATGTTTTTGTAATCAGGGCCCTTGTTATCCAGGTCAAGTCTTGTGTTCTGATGTGTTTCCGGGTTACCAGGAGGCCAGCGGGTGGGAGCCATCAGAGATGACACTAAGCAGTTCTTTATCTGAATATCTTATTAGCTGATCCCCCCCACACCCCACGACTATATAATGCAGAGCTTTTGGGCGGCTTGTGTGGCTTATACCTCATTTAGAACTCATCCTGACAAGAAAAGCCTGCAAAACTGGCAGAATATTAGAGTCACTGTTACCTAAAATTTTCACAGTTAGCAGTCGTGAGTCATAATGCGCAAGGAAAAAAATAAAACCTCTGAAGGTACTCAACCGAATTCCACCCCCATCCTCTTGTGCTGCTGCTTTTTAAATTTGAAAAAAAAAAAAAAGATTCCTTAAATCCGTGTTTGAGCTTATACAGCCGGGCCCAGCCTTTGATATGTTCATCACTGGTTTATTCATTCTTCGGTTCGGCAGGTGTCCGTTGAGCACTTGCTCTGTGACTGGCACGGTGCTGGCACTGGGATTTCAAACTTGAAAATACATGTCCACACACTGGTAAACACGTAGGGTGCTAGAGAGTGGTGTGTTCAATAATGGAAGTGGACAGAGGGATGCAGAAGCCTCCCTAGGCGGAGGGAGCTTGGGAACAGAGACACAGGGCATGGGGCGTGGAGAATCAGGCAGCAATGGGCATGGTGCCCTGGACTTGGGCATAGTGGTGATCCAGAGGCATGTTGGCCTGTGCATTTTTTGATGATACAGCAGAGGATATGGTATTGAGGTCAAGTACGCAGAACATCCCATTCAATTTAATTAGATACTATCGTTTTTTCTAACGTGAAAAACAACCATTTTATGGCAGAGTTCTGCAGTCAGTGATACATTGTCTGCTGCTAACAAGAAATGGTTAAAGCATAAAAACAGCGCTCTGTTCTGGGGAAAGGCTCCAGATCCAGCTTCTTATGGCAACCCCCAAACCATATGCTTCCAGGAAGCATGCCTTGTGTGCAAAATTAATGTAAGCAATGGTAACTGTTTAAAATGAAAAAAAAAAAAACATGTTTCAAAGTCTGTTTTTCTGCCTATCTATCTAACATCTAATTATCTATTTATCTTTCTATTTGTAAGAGTAACCTATGAGGGCCTGCCCATACCTTGTTAAGGAAACTGGATCCCACATGGCTGACAATTGGAATCCTGATGCTAGCAGCTTGAAAAATATGCCGTGTGTGTGTTTGTGCATGCCCCAAATCCCTACAGGACAGAGAACTGGAGAAGTAAAGACTGTCCCATGATCATGTCCCATGGGGGAGTACTTTCTCTCTCTAGGAAGTGCACGTGCTGTCTGACAGTTTAAAAAAATGGAAAAGAATAACCTAAAGACTCAGGTTCTAGAGATTCAGACTAACTTTACCTCCTTACAACAATAATATCTATTATATTTACTGCTACACACACACATACACATCCTTGAATAAAAATAACAAAAATATAATTCGGCTCCTGAGCCCTTTCAGTATGATGGTACTGTTTAAACATACAGTTGATCATTGAAATGGTTCTTGCTAATCGTCTTAAAATTTCAACGGCTCACTTTGCCAGATTCTATTTACAAATAGGCAAAAATGCTAGTCCAGCTTTTGGGATACTAAATGAGATGTAAATAAATTAGATCCGTTTAAGTTAAATAACTAAAAAACACTTGAGAAACCATTTTTTCCCTCTGGAGTCTATTTTCTTTGGTTTAGGTCTAATTCACTTTCTATGGCTAAAATTACAAGAGGAATTAGACACAGAGCGTAATTAGTGGAGCTAGTGCTTCGATAGAAGTTTCCACCCTCACTTATTTTGCTTGCAAGAGAGTTCATTGAAGCCATGGCCATAATTCTTCACTGGAAAGTTAGAAAAATCAATATTTAATTAATTTTTAGAAGCAAAATTTTATGGGGGCCTCCTAGTTGTTTTCCAAAGGTAATGTCTATCAATGAGATGATTAATAAAGTTAAAATGGAAGAACTTTTATGTTTTATTTTTGAGCTAAGAAAAGAAAGGGAATGTTATCAGAGAGAGTGGATGAAAAGAACGCCTTTCCAATAGGGGTGTGTCTGTGAGGTGAAATCCGTAGGACAAGACATGCTTAAAGTAAATGAAGTGTCTTTAACAGCCACAAACCCTGGTCTCTGCCATTACCAAGGCAGGAGCAGCTGGGCCTCGAACCCTTGATCTTGGTCCCTAAGGCTTACTTGACTTTTGGAGACTGCTGGCTAATTGTTAGCGCCAGTCCCTCTAGCCCTTTGTTAGGGATGGTGTCAGAGGGGCTGCTGTTTTGTAAAGTTCTGGCCTAAGGATAACCTCAACAGACAGTGTATTTTGGATGAAAAATTCATTTTGTATACTGTAATGATGTATAGCATACTAATGTTTAAAAAAGAAAAATAAATAAAAAAAACATTTAAAAAAATTTTACTAAGGCACAGGGAAGATCAAGCTGGGGCATTTTTCTGGGGCTTTACAAAAGGTCTCTAGTAAACACACAGGATCATTTGAATAACAATGACCTGGGAGAGCTTATTGAAATGCACGTTATGGCCAATTGCAATGGCAACAGAACGCTCCATGATCTCAGATCGTAAGGAAAAGTCCTGGGTTTGTATCTCCATGAACGTGCACTGTGTGTATGTGTGTGTGTGTATGTGTGTGTGTGTGTTTCCCCATCATCCTGGTTAGTTGAGTCTGGGGGTGGATTATGCCATGAAGACACTGTTGGAGGTATCTCTCTCTGTCTCCCTCTTTTATGGAATAAATAAATAAATAAACTTTAAACAATGCATGTTCTCTGGTGTCAGCTTCAGAGATTCTGCTTTTGCAGATCTGGAAAGGGATCCGGAAATCCACATTTTTAAGTACCTGCCGTGTGATGTAGGTGGACCACACCTTGAGAAACACCGTGAAAGAGGCCAGAGTTAGGTTTTGATAGTGTTCGGACGGAATTATGAACAAGGACCCATGAACATCCATGTCCTGACCTGTCATTATGGGAGTGCTTGGGGAGAAATGCACACAAAGAACAGATGGGAATCATCATGCCACTTTAATAAAAATGCCCCAGGAAGCTTCCCCAGTGCAAATGGCTCAGGCATATGAGGTCTAGGCAAGCTTTGGAGGCCTACAGAAGTGCCCTGGACTAACTAGCTTCCTGCTGGAGGCCGGGCATGGACTAGTGCTAATGAAGGTGTTGACGTTTAAGGTGCAGTGATCTGCCCACTAGAACAGAACCTAATGAACGCATTGAGCCCTGACTAATTAGATTAGCAACATCTCCTTGCCTGGGTGCG
Source organism: Tupaia belangeri chinensis (assembly GCF_000334495.1). Classification (NCBI taxonomy): domain Eukaryota; kingdom Metazoa; phylum Chordata; class Mammalia; order Scandentia; family Tupaiidae; genus Tupaia; species Tupaia belangeri. The sequence goes on along the minus strand of NW_006160040.1, from coordinate 5,750,322 downwards.
TGGTTGGGGAACAGGAGGAAGGTAAGTGGGCAGAGGCATAGTTTCCATTTATCTGTGGGAGAGTAGGAGCAGAATTCTACAAATTAACATACTGATGCATCTAGTTAATCGATGTATTCTGAAGCAGTTGCTTGAGCGAAGTTTCAATTTCATTTTCTATTTTTTTTTTTCCTTCAGGCAGTGGTTGGAGATAGAAAGATACTTTCTTGAAGTAGAACTAAGAGGAAAAGAATCCAGAGGATTTCCACTTTTCCAGCTACCTGCTAAGATGTCGCATTCTTAGCAGAAGGTTCTCACTGTCACTGATAAATAAGTGTGAGGAGGATTTGCCAGGCAGCTCAGGGTTGCAGCAAGAGTAATATGGATGCTGCATTAGTTGAATAGGTACCACATAATATTGTCTCCTTAGGCTGAAATTTGAGAAAATCAGTTCAATAATTAAATAATGAACAAGCCTAGAATATCTTGTTCTTTTTTTAATTTGCCAGAGGGCCTGTGTGCTCTCCAGAGACGGAGAGAAAGAGGGAGGGAACGTGAGAAAGCACCCTCATGGGGAATGGTTACACCACAATCACTTCTCCTCCATACCCCCTCCTTTTGGGATTTTGAGCATGGATGCATGCATACCCAGCAAGGTTCTTAAGCCAACAGGTCCCAGACTTGAACTGTGCTGTCGGCCTTGTGGCATCCAGCTGCCTTAACCACCACGCCATGGGCTAGCCCCATTTAATATCTCTTGAAGAAGTAAATTGCTTGCTATTATGGTTCCCAGTAAATTAAAGCAATGCACCTCATAACATCGTTTGCTTCTGGAGTGGTCTGTGTTCCTTGATGTGGCAACACAAGCTGCTGTTTTCACGGAGATCATGCTGACTGTGCGAGTGATGGGGGAATGCTGTTGTGCAGTAAGGTAACTAGCCTGGCCGTAGGACTTGTTTTCTGTGCTTCCAGCAGCCTCAGCCATGCAGCCTCACACACAAGTCAGAATAACCTCATGCAGTATATTTGCTTAGTGCAGGGTAGAACTAGAGACTTGGTCTGCTTGACTTGGATGCCCATTTCCTTCGGCTTTCTTATCTAATTCTGATGTATGAGTTAAGAGAAGCGCTATGGTTGTCTCAGGAAGGGCCTCCAGACTGAGTCTCTTGCCCTTCTTTCAGGAGGCAGCCCATTAGGGCAGTGAAACACCAAGGATTCTGTCTCATCAGCGGGGATTGTCTATTCATAACACGTGCCACCTTTCTGGAGCTTAGCAGTCCCACCTTATCGGCCTGAAATAAGAACTATTGAATAGATCATCTTAGGAGTGTCTTTGGGAGATCTGTGCCCAGGGTTATATCTCACACCTTGTAGGAGAGGCCCTGGGTGACAAGGGCCTCTATGCTTTGCCAACTGTGTTCTCTGTGTCTGAAATGCCTTCTTGGTCTGAGCCTCTCAATAAATTTCTGGCTTCCTCTAAGACTAACACACCTCTGCAAAACCTTCTTGACCCCTCACCCCTCCCATCTTTGCCCCTGATCTGTTTCCTTCTGGACCCTGTCACATGGCTACAGCAGCTCCTTACTTCCTTTCCAACTTGCAGGTCATGTCTGTGAGATGACTTGCTATCAGGTAGCTGAAATTCCTTCAAACATCTTAGAGCAGTCTTGTGGTTCCCTGGGGAGGGGAGTGGTTAGCAGTGGAGAGGGATCTAACTCATATATTACGGTTTTCAGGAAAGCAGTTAAGTCCCCGCCTGCCATTTATCATCCAGTGTTTTAAATTATTCACATTGATTTCCAATCCTTACAGATTGCATGTGATCACATGAGTACAGAAAGCCTGGCTACTGACTCCAGCCCTGCAAGGAAGCCCTGGTCAGTTTGTCTTGATGACAGGTTTAGCTTAGCTCATCAGATTCGCAACAAACAGTGCCGCCTATACTCTTTAGGGTAAGTACACGTTTTACAGCAGAAGAAAACATAGCCAAGGCTTTTTCAGCAACACAAACTTATGAATGGTTGATGTATATAACAGGTGCTATGCTCTGTCTCTTGCCATAGTTTCAGACTGATCCATTCGATGAGCAACTAAGGGCATGTGAAGGTCACCCGGGCTCCTTGGCTAGAGACATTTTTTCACCCCATTCTGCTGTTAGTGCGATTGCAGCTTCACTTCTCAGTGTGATGGTGATTCTCTTAGTGAAGGCAATGATTTCCAGGTAGAATTAGAGCATCTTTATTATAGGAGAGAGAAGAATATTAATGAATGCTACTACTAAAAAGGAAAGTATGTTAGAAATTTTGTACAGGGCTATATTGAGTGACCTAAGACAAATAATGGCTGTTGTTGGTTTTCTACATTTGTACTAATGATAAATCTATGTATAGCTTTACATTTAAAAAATAGAAATAAATAAAAGGCAATTTTAATAAAAATAATATGATTTTTGTCCAAACTGTTTGGAAAAAAATTATAGTCAGTTATTCAGGTTGAAAATGACCTAGAGGTACAAATGGATTTAGAGAGCTTTTGTAAAAGGATGCATATAAAGTAATGAGACTATTTCACGAAATATGTGAATATAAACAGTCCTGAACTTATAAATGAAATACGTCCTCCAAAAAATGCAGGAAGAATTAATTTTAGTTGGAACATTCTATCCCATACACTCCAAAAATCAATGAAGTCCTTTACAAAAAGTATTGAGGACCTTACCAAGGGTCATATGCCTGTTCCTTGCCTGTAGGTTTCATCACCTCTGTAGTCTACATTCAGTTCTGGGCAGGACAACCTCCAGCCAGAATTTTAGGTGGTCACAGATAGGGACAGACATCTGGGTGATAGGAGGGACCTACCTGAAGGTGCATTGTGGAGAGGAACACTATTACTGTCAATCTATAACACACAGGAATTACTACTCAATATGGATTTTAAAAAATAAGAGATTCAAATTAGAGTTTAAATTATTTAATTTTATTTAACATTAATATTATTTTTAAATTTTTCTACAGAGAGCTGGGGGGAGAAAGAGAGAGAAAGCAAGCCGCTAGGTCCGGGACTCAGACCATGGTCAGCCATGTGGGAGTCAGTGCTTCTAACCATCATGTCACCTGCTGACCCCTCAAATTAGAGTTTAAAGATAATGGAAGGCTGGCCCTCTGGCTTAATAATTAAGGGAAGCTGGTCACACATGGCCAACTGTGGCTCTGGCCCAGCAGCTTGAAAAAAAATGTTGGGCACATGTGTGTGTGTACCCAAAATCCCAAAGGAGGGAGTGATGGAAAAGAAAAGGTTGCAACATGACCATGTCCTATGGCAGGGTGCTTTCTCCTCTCCCTCTTTCTCTCTATGGAGAGCACGCGTGCCCTTTAACAAATAAAAATGAAAATAAAAGGATAATGGAGGGGCTGGCAGGTGGCATGGTGGTTGAGGTACTACACTCCTACGTGGCTGACCACAGTTCAGGTCCCAGACCTGGAGGCTTGCTTTCTCACTCTTCCTTTGTCTCTCTCTGGTGAAAATTGAAGAATAATGATAATAAATAAATAAATCTTTTATAAAAGAGAATGGAAACATTCTATATGAGTTAAGTGAAAAGCAGTGGTGTGTATGGATGAGTTTGGCACACAGGAGGTGCATGATATGTATTTGCTGTGCAAACGATTGTCCATGACAAGGAGAGCAGGGAGGGAAGCTGGTTATGCCACGATTTAAATGTGGATTGGAAGAAGAGCTGCTCAGCCAGCTGATTAGAAAAAAAGCTCTTTTTCTGGGAGTCCACCAGCTATGCTTCAAGATTGTAGGAAGAATGGGAAGTTGTGATAGCAGAGTTTATTTTATGTCATATTAAAAATGTATGAAAGTAGGTCATAAAAATAATTGCATAGTATCACATGCAAATTGGAGATCTCAGCTTGGTCCTATTTTCTCGCTCCAAACTGCATTTATGTTTTGCTTACTATTTTACATCTTGGAAAAATTTTGTTTAAAACAGATAACTGAGTAAAAAAATAAAACTTAGAAAGCTGTTTTGGGGGACAATTTTTTAATTCCTTTTTGCTTTCCTTATACTTCAGAGCCATTGGATAAGACAGTTCTGCAGTGGTTTCAGGGTTTTTTGCATGGAAAAAGGTAGCTTATTTTCACTTAAATGTTTGCCATTCAAAATCAACTTTGCAAAGAGCTGATAAGAGCATCAGAATTCTACTGGAGAAAATAAACGAATAAATTATTAGGGCCAATATTTGATTAAAAACATGAAAGCACTTCATTGAAAACTGGAAACTAAAGAAAATGTTTCTGATGGCTGAAAAAGGATGCTTTGACTTGTGAGTGATTATATTAATTGCACTGTTACTTAGGGTCCAGGATCCAACAAGCATCCTGCTCAGGAGAATGGCTTGCCTGGGGGACAGGTAGATAGCAGATTGACAACATCTCATTCAACCAAGGCTGAGGGAAGAAGGAGACCCAGACCAGTGGTGGTCCTGAAATGAGGAGCAGGAGCAAGGCGTGTGGGCTCCAGATTCCCAGCATCTGGGAGAGCTGGGGCAGTCCCGAGACTGGTGGGGAGGGTGGGTAGTGAGTCCAGTGGCGCCTTCATACAGGCAGTATATACTCCAAGCCCGTGCACTGTTGTGGCAGCAAGATCATGCCTCTGTTGTACCCAGAATTCCTGGGCAAGATAGTGGACACAGCTGCACCTGTAGAAGAAGGAGCCAGAAGGCTAAGGCCAGTGCTCTACCTTCGGGTCAGCGGCACATCCTTTCCTCTGCCCCCAGTAACTGAGGCAGACGGCACTCCACCTTCCCTCTCATGGCTATCCTTTCTTGACTAGGAGTCAGTATCGATTCCACGGTTAATGTAAAAGGCATTTGTTCAGGGAAAGTGCACTCTGTACTGTTCAGTTGAAAATGAAAATCAGATCCTTCTCCGCTTTTGAAATGGGGTGCAATAAACCAATTAAGATAGGGTAAGGCCCTGAAAAGAGGCATGTAGTGGCATGGTGGTTAAGGTGCTGGACACTCCCGCATGGCCGACCATGGTTCAAGTCCTGGACCTGGTGGCTTGCTTTCTCACTTTCCTCTCTCGCTCTCTGTGTCTCTCTCTGGTCAAATTAAAATGAAGGAATGAATGAATGAATAAATAAATCTTAAAAAAAAGGGGGGGGAGAGAAGTAGGGAGATGTGACTAGGAGTCAGTATCGATTCCACGGTTAATGTAAAAGGCATTTGTTCAGGGAAAGTGCACTCTGTACTGTTCAGTTGAAAATGAAAATCAGATCCTTCTCCGCTTTTGAAATGGGGTGCAATAAACCAATTAAGATAGGGTAAGGCCCTGAAAAGAGGCATGTAGTGGCATGGTGGTTAAGGTGCTGGACACTCCCGCATGGCCGACCATGGTTCAAGTCCTGGACCTGGTGGCTTGCTTTCTCACTTTCCTCTCTCGCTCTCTGTGTCTCTCTCTGGTCAAATTAAAATGAAGGAATGAATGAATGAATAAATAAATCTTAAAAAAAAAGGGGGGGGAGAGAAGTAGGGAGATGATGTGGGCTGAGATGATAAAATTGACCCCCTTGCAACTTCAGACAGAGCTGGCTCTGCAAGTCTTCTTGTGTATTAGTGGAGGGATGAGGGTGGGGAGAATGGGAGATGAGGGTGGTAGATGGAGTCAAGGTGGAAAATTACCTCTTTTACTTTTTATGTCAAAGACTGTGTTTCAGAGTGGGTGTGGAAGGAAAGACCTGAGCAGGGATATTACACAGGGAAATATTTTTCATCTCTTCTTTTGTTCTGTGGAAGGTTGTGCCATTAGGCTTTAAGACACAGATTCACAGGGTAAGAGCAGAACATTTCATAAGTGATAGATGATTAGGTAGCAGAGCCAACATTTCATACAGAAAATCTGGGGCTCTTGGTTACTGTGAGCATTTTAAGAAGAAAGAACAAACTCCAGAACCAAATATCTTCCCCTTACAGTAGTGTGACACAGCAGGAGAGGGATCAGTATACTGTAGCGTATGTGAGTAAGGAGGCTCAAGGTCCCTGTTTAGACATTGTTTTCACTACTCATCCCCTCCACGAAATTCCCATACCATAGTTATACTCTCTGTTTCTGTAATGTATGTACACCTGTGCTTTATAGTAAAAAGAGAAAGTACCCCCCCCAACCCCTGCCCCTGCACACACAATTACCTCCTGTTGAGAATACTTATTTTGGATGAAATCTTGGCATTTCATGCAGTGGTATTTAATATAAATCAATAGTTTTTAAATTAACTTAACATTCATAATTATAAAATTTTTATTCATATAAATTGTGTCATTTATACTTGTAAAAATCTATTTTTCCCCTTCCAGCAGTTGGCAATTTAAATGTCTAGATAGTTGTTTGGCAGATTCTCTGGTTCCTGCTGGGTTGAAAAATGGAGTACTGAAACTCCTGGGGAAAATACTAATTAATTGTTTTAGCACTTCCAAACCTTCTGCCTTCAATGGTGATGGTTAAAAACTTTCCCTGTGTCTGTTCTGGGTTTTTTCTTCTTTCCCTCCCTCCCTCCTTTCTTCCTTCCCCCCTTTCTCTCCCTTCCCCACCCACTTTCCCTCACCTTCTCTCTCTCTTTCTCTTTTTCTTCCTTTTAAGTGGAAGAGACAGCAAAAGGGACTCCTGAAAGGGTCTTGCCATGCCATGATCCTTCTCCCAGCCATCCAGCTCGCCATGATCATGGGCTTTCCTGGGGCAACTTTGGGCTGTTCACGTCCACTTAGGATCAGAATCTCAGCCCTTCTCATAGGGCACCAGAATCACATAATAGACCTTTTCACCTGTGTCACCCAGCTGGGCCATGCTGAGTTTTGTTTTGTTTTGTTTTCCTTTGTTTTGCTTTTTTTTTTAACCTTTTAAACCCCTTAATTGAGATATAATGCATGTACTACCCTTTGAGGTATACAATTCAATGGAGCTTAATCACTATAGTCAGTTTTAGAATATGTTCATTGCACCAGAAAAGTAGCCCTGCCAGTAGTATCACTCCCAATGTCCCTCCATTCCTCTCTACCCCCCACAATCTAGTCCCTAGCCTTAGGCAACTACTACTCTGTTTCTATGTCTATAGATTCGCCTATCTTAGACGTTTTATATAAATAGAAGCAAATAATAAGTGGCTTTTTGTGACTGTTTTCTCACTTAACATAATGTTTTCAAGGTTCATCCACACTGCAGCATGTATCAGTACTCCATTTTGTTTTATGACTGAATACTAATCCATTGTGTGGATATACCACATTGGATTATTTGTCCATCAGTTGATGGACACTTGGGTTATTTCACTTTTCATTTATGAATAATATTCCTACAAACATTCATTTACAACTTTTTATGGGCATATGTTTTCATTTTTCTTAGGAATATACCTCTGAATATTCTCTCTAGTAATCACTGAGGTTTCTAATTTTTCTACATCTTTGCCAATACTCATTATTATTGTTTTTTTCTATTATAGCCATGGGTAGGAAGTGATATCTCATTGTGGTTCTGATTTGTATTTCTATGATAGCTAATGATCTTGAGCATCTTTTCATGTACTTATGCTCTGAGTTTTTGATTCCTGGGGGATGTAAAGTCACTTGCCTTAATATTCTGATGACTTTTTTTTTTAAAAGATTTATCTATTTATTTATTTATTCATTCATTCATTTTAATTTGAGCAGAGAAAGACACGGAGAGAGAGAGAGAAAAGGGGAAAAGAAAGCCACCAGGTCCAGGACTCAAACCGTGGTCAGCCATGTGGGAGTGTCCAGTGCCTTAACCATCACACCACCTGCTGGTCCCCTGATGACTATTTTTAAAAGCATAACCAAAGGCGTGAAACAGTAACAGCTCTTCTTTCCACCCTCAGGTCACATTAAAGGGCATGTGATGGCCAGCACCAGCTATAGATAGCCGGTTCTAGTCCTGTGTCTGGGTAATTTAAGAGAATGCAGGTTTATTCCGCTGGTTTGGTGTTCCAGGGTCCATGGTTGCATCTGGTGAGAGTCTTCTTGCAAAGTTTTGAGGCAGTGAAGGCATCATGGGTATCACATGATGAGAGGGCAGAGTGAGCGTAGAGCAGAGCATGTCTCTGTCTTATTCTCTCTCCAGGACTCTATCATGCCTAGTCACTTCCCAAAGATCCCATCTTTCAACACTGCAGTTGGATTAAGTCTTCACTCTTTCAACACTTACAATGGCTCACAATTTTTTTTTTCTAGAGAGAGATTTTTGCTATAGGGAGTATGTGCTCACCAGAGAGACAGAGACAGAGACAGAAAACAAAAAATCATCCCCCGGGGAGATAGCATGCTGTAATCCCTTTGCCATTCTCCTCTCAGGATTTTGGGCATGTACTCACATGTGCCCGGAGTGAGTTTTAAACCTTTGGGGTTTGGGACTCAAACTGTGGTCAGCTACATGGGAGTCAAGTGATATAACCGTTATACCATCTACTGATCCCAACTCACCAAATTTTAACAAATAAATTTTAAGAGGACACATTCAAATCATAGCGTAGTCCGAAGAACTCATGGGTACAATCTGAGAAAAGACACCCCTCCCTCAAGAATCTTTACTGCCACTCTGGTAGAAGATCGTCATCATGGTGATCGTGAATGTGAACGGGTGCCTTTGGAAACTTAGCCTTCTAAATCTCTCCCTTTTTATTCCTTCAGTAGTTCTCAGATTCGATCATTCTTCCATGCTGAAAAGTTATTTGTGACCCCAGCATTAATGTAGGCAGAATAGTATTTATAAGCATGGGTTAGATCACTTTATCTCTCGCCCTAGGGAAGGAGAGGTTGCAGTCTTCATTCAAGGCTTGTACCTTTGGCTATACATATTAATCACTTAACACTTACAGAGCTGTTTTGTAGCAAAAACTGCTAATTGTCCCCCAATATCCATTCTTCCCCCCTTTTTTGATAATTGAACTTGTGAGGTTAGCAGGGCACATGGCCACATGACGATGGCGCTTTCCTAGCTTTTGTTCTAGCTGTTAGTGAAGGTCTGATAGCTTTGAGCAAGATGTAATTGGGAAAGAAATGTGCAGCTTCTGACCATGTTCCCGTAAGAGATGGATGTGGTCATCATTTTTGCTTTACCTTTCCTGATGGCTGGTATCAGATGGGGTGGCAGAATATGGAATAGTTATCTTAGACCTTTAGATGGAAGCCATATGACCTGTACTTTGTGGAATAAATATTAAGTAAAATATTTATATCAAGTACAATTTTCTGCAATGGATTGTCTTTCTGGTTAAATGACAGCAGAAAATGGTTTCTTTATAGACCAAACATATTTTTGCTGTAAATAATGGTTGCCTTTTTTTATGCTTATTTGTTCAAAAATCTCTCTTCATTACTGCTTGTGAGCCTCTTCAGCTCAAGGACCCTGTTTAATTTATCTATTTGTCCTTCATGTCCAGAACAGCGCTTTGCTCATATAAATTGCCCTATAAATATTTGTTTATGTACATGAATAAGTCAGTGAAATGTCGCCCGCCACATGCTATGTTTGGATAGTGATCTGTATGTTCTGGGACTTCTAGAACTTTCCTAATAGTTTCTGTCTCTTAGGGCAGCATTTTGAGGGCTGGCACCATTCATCTGCTGGGCACTGGGGATTCTAAAATGAGCAGGATTGACACAGCTCCTTTCTTCATGGAGCTTGACTGTCTCGTACGTGACAATCTCATAGACCCCTGAGATCACAAATATCCCCTCCACAATCCTGGGTCCTGTGCTCATCTTCAGTGAGGTGTAGTGTAGAGACACATGCTTCAGAACTACCTGAGAGCACATGGGATGGCTCTGACTCCCGGTTCACCACCATGGGGCATGTGCATGACACATACCTAGCGCATTTGCTCTTCCCCTGGCTGCAGCCACCTCCCATGAGCTTGACTAATTTAAATAAGCCTGAAGAAGCATCTTTTTGAATTCATGAAAATAAGAATTATAAACGTCGATTAGATAAATCGTGTTTATTGCTTTTCAATACTGTATATATTTATACATGATGATTAGATGGATTAGGTAACGATCACAAATTAATAAAACATTACAAATTATAGTTTCATATTATCTACGTAGCATACAAAATAGTTCCCCAATATTTAATGATTAACTTATATGTGTATGTGTGTGCTTATGATATTTGTAATAGAGAACAATTGTGAATAGGAAATTTCTGAAAAGATACACAAAAAACCTGCTGA
>NW_006160040.1:5738828-5740078 GCF_000334495.1 Tupaia belangeri chinensis | reverse complement strand
GAAATGAGTGGGTCAATGTTTAGTGGCACAAAACTTCTACTTTTCATTTTATATACTTCCTATAATTTTAATTTTTTATATGAGTATTTTTTTTTTAATCCTAAGAAACTAGTTTAAATTAGAAACAGAACAACATGTAATGAAGTGTTTTATAAAAAAAAAATTGTGGAACTGTATGTGGCTAATTTAATTTTTAAAAACTCTATTTATTCTTCAGAGAGAGGGAGAAAAAGAGGCACCCAGCAGGGTCCGTACTCTGTGATTCACCCTGTGATCAGCCAGGCAGGACCGGGACCACAGGCACGTGTGTGTGTGTCCAGAGTGCATGGGAGACCCCAGATGAGAACCCGAGACTTTCCCACATGGATTCAGCATCACAAAGCATTGAGTTCTTGCTGTGCCCCTGTGGCTGGCTGTGCCTAATTTAATTTTTAAGTTTTTTTAGTCTTAATTAAAATGTGTGTGTGCCTGTATTTTAATTTTATCAGAGGGCACTTGTGCTTGCTGAAGAGAAAAAAAGCACTCCCATGGGGAAGTGGTCACACCATAATCCCTTTTCCTCCATTTCTACTCCTTTCAGGATTTTAGGCATGCAAGCACATGTGCCTGGAATGCTTCTCAAGCCCCCGAGTCCAGGACTGGAACCATGTTGTCGGCCATATGGGATCCAGTCACCTTAACCACCATACCACAGGCTAGCCCATAGAGATGTTTCAGAGTGGAGAATATTTTCTTGAAAACAGTATCCTGAAAAGTTCACGGAGTAAGAAATGATTAACATTTTTGCTATAGAAGGTTTTTGTATACAAATTATAAAGTGTACTTTTTTGATGTAATATTCTCTTAACAATACTGCAAAACTGCCCTTTTCCACTGTGACCTCTGATAACATGCCTTATTCATCTAATTTAAATGAAAAATTTCTTTTGGGACAACATTCTGATCTAAGTAGAAACAATTCTATACTAAAAAATGCTTTGTGGTTTTAACTGCAACTCTTGGATTTACATTTAATGACAGTTATATCAGTTAGCTGTTGCTGTGTAACAAATTACTCTAATACTCAGTGACTTAAAACCGCCATTGCTAATTATTGCTTACATGTTTGCAGGTGGGCTGGGCTTCAGGTGCTCCAGGTTGGGCTCAGCTGGGCTCATTAGGCTGAGGTGGCTAGGTGCAGTTCCATTTATTTATTTATTTATTTATTTATTTATTTATTTATTTATTTTTGGAGAGATTTTTGCTATAGG
>NW_006160040.1:5620399-5738792 GCF_000334495.1 Tupaia belangeri chinensis | reverse complement strand
GAGAAATCACCCCCCAGGGGGGATGGTCACGCCGCAATCCCTTCTCCTCCATTCTCCTCTAGGGATCTTGGGCACACACGCACACGTGCCCGGCGTGAGTTTTAAGCCACCGGGTCCGGGACACGAACCGCGGTAGACTACGTGGGAGTCCAGCGACATAGCCATTATGCTAACTGCTGGTTCCCCCATTTATTTTTTTAATACAAGGGCAGTTCTTTTATTCACTCATTTATTTATTTATTTATTTATTTAGTTAGTTAGTTAGTTAGTTTTTTGCCATAGGGTGTGTGCACTCACCAGGGAGAGAGAGAGAGAGAGAGATAGAGAGAGAGATCACACCTCAGGGGAGATGGCCATACCTTAATCCCTCTCCTCCCTTTTCCTCTCAGGATTTTGGGCACACATGCACACATAGCCCATGTAATTTTCGAGCTGTTGGGTCCGGGACTCAAACCATGGTTGGCCTTATGGGAATCGAGCCCTGTAACTGCCACACCACCTGTTGGCCCAGTAAAGTTCCTTTTGTTTTTTTAGGTTTTTGCTTTATAGCACATGTGCTAGCATGAAAGAAAGAGACAGAGAGATACACAGAGACAGTGAGAGGGAGAATGAGAAAACACCCCCTAGTGGGATGATCATGCCACAACCCCTTCTCCTCTATTCTCCTTCCAGGATATTGGACATGCACACACACATGCCCAGCATGAGTTTCAAGCCACCAGGTCCAGGAGGAGCTGCTGTTGGCTATGTGGGGAGTCTACCAACGTAACTGCTATGCCTCCTGCTGGCCCCAGCAAGTTCCATTTTTATTATTTTTTTTTTAGTAGAAGGCTGGTGGACAGGCCGGGGTGCCTCTACTTCTCATATCTCTTGGTTTTGCTGAGAACAGCGAGCTCTCCAGGTCATATGTGATGATGTAAGATGTTGGTGCAAGTACTCAGGCCTGCCATCAGGACTGTGTACTATCATTTCCTTTTATAAAGTAAGTCATATGGCCAAGCCATAGAATCAAGAGGCAGTGAGGGACACTCTTCCATAAGGAGCATGGATGGCAGTAGTGTGGATAACAAAGAGTGAGAATTAAGGCCAACAAATTGATCTGCCAAACCAGATCAGATAATAAAAAATGTGGGGGGATACTAAGGTAGAGATTGCATTGATCTGAGCTGTGTGGATTCAGTAGTAGGTATAAAATAGGGATTAGGATCTCTAAGTATAAGAAATAAGAGTATCTATGAGAAGAGTGCTAAATTTTTTTTGAAGACAAAAAGGATCAAAGGAGTTATAGCTGAGAGATGGCAGAGGGTATTTGGGCCATCGAATCAAATTTGGAGAACAGCACTGAAAGTAGGGTGAAGGAAAGGACAATAAGAATATTAAAAATGTCTAAGTGGGAGATTTCTGTTACTCGAGGCTTATCTTAGTTACTTATTTTAGTATCTGCATTCTGTAGACAGATGCTAGAGGAGTTCTCTGAGCACCATTGGCTTGTGTTTAATCTTCAGCCTTCCTTGGGTTTGGCCTATTGTTTAATAACTAAAATAACTTTAATATCTAGTTATTTAAAAATAGGTAAATAATTGTTATCCACTAAAGTTATATATTTCCAGATTATGCACTAGTCTGAAATACAAAGTCTAAGAGAATAAAGTACTTCTGCACTGAGCACAGGTTTGGTCAATACGTTGTAGATACTTCATAGGAATTCGGTGTCCAAATCATACATAATTATAGTATTTGGGGTATAGAAGTCATATTCACCAACTTAAAAAAAAAAAACTGTCTCAATTAATTTAATGGTTTTCATTCAAACTGGTACTTTAATCAAAGTGATGATCCATATACCATTAAATAAGAAATATTTCTGAGTAAATTCACTATTTATAGGTAATGAATTTTCTGCATAATGCACTACCTATTAGCTACTTAAGTACATTAATTCATAACTTCTTCCTCTTATCAATGTGAATTTAAGTAAGGAACCTCTTCTGTTTTTTGAGTTCTGGGCCCAGTAGGACCACATCATTTGCCAGCTTTAACTGTACTATTTGAAAATATACTCCATTTCTAAGAAAACAGCTACTGTCTTTGAGTCAAAGTGTATGCACAGCGCCACAGCAATTAGAATGGAGATAAGTGGCCTCATTAGTAGAGCACGCCTCCCCTCAAGGGAACTAAGCCTAGGGCTTATATTTTTGACATGTTTTGAGAGAAATCTCTTAAGCCTACTGGATATTCTTTGTTTTGTCTCTACTATGATTTAAAAAAATTTTTTTTGAAAAATCTATTTGATATGCTTCTACATGTTTAAGCATGTGATTTGCTGGTCTGAGATTAGCAGATCATTTCTTTTTCTTTTATCAGAAGCTTATATTGAGCTATGCTAATGCCTTTTGTGAAAGAAAGCTTATTGAATGTGTACATTTGCCATATGATCTGACTGAGAAAACTGGTCTTGGAACTGCCATTTTGTCAGTCTAACACTGTGCTTTATGACATTTTCTGTGGCTGACTTTCACTGCCTTTCTGTACAGGCTAGGAAGCGATGATACCCATTTCGAGGTCAGCATGGCCAACAATGGGTGTGAAGTGCATCGTTTTGATCCTAGTGTCAAATTGGCGCACGTTCAGGAGAGTCAGCGCCTTTGGTATCACCGCTTGTCTGTCGACTGGAGGGATCCCCATCCTGCCGTCGTGGCCCAAAATCCACACAGTAACACCAGAAAACTGGGGAGCATTTTGAATGAATTTGGCCATCACAAGGTGAGAGTTTTTTCATTTGCTTTCATAATTAAATAAAGTGAACAAACCCATAGGCTTTTTATTTAAAGAATTATTTAATTTTATTTATCATTATTATTATTATTTAACTTGCTACAAGGCATGCATGTTCACGAGAGAGAGAGAGAGAGAGAACGTGAGCAAGTAAGCTGAGAGGTCCAGGACTCGTACTTACGGGAGGCCATTTGGGAGTCTAGTGCCTTAACCACCACACCACCTGCTGGCTCTATGCTTTTTTTCTTTTTTAGCAACACAAACCAAGGGTAACAACAATGACGTTGAGTAGTTTAAGATCCAGTTTTAGTCTCTTTAATCACCTAATGTTATTTATAGAGCAATGCTGTAGACCATACATTTCAGGCAAGGAAGAGTATTGATTTGAAGATTTTAGTCACTGTTGAGTAAGGCTAAGGTCTTGGCCAAGACTGGGCAAAAAGACAAAGAAACCTACTCCTGGCATAGGCTGATAAGGGCCTGTATTATGGTTCTCATGTTTTCCACTACTTCAAGCCGCTGGGTTCTTCAAGCTCAGAAAATATGTGCAGTTTTGATTGTAAAATGTTTTAAAGAATTATTTTATTTGATTTTGTTTATTATTATTATTGTTATTACTTCAAATTTGACCAGAGAGAGAGAGAGGAAAAGTGAGAAAGTAAGCCCCAGGTCCAGGACTCAAACTATGGTGCCATGTGGAAGTCCAGCACCTTAACCACCACACCACCTGCCAGTCCTGCTTTGATTAAAATTTACTTTATAAAATTGAATAGATATTAGATATGTTGCAACTTATATGATTATGTCAAAGGATGACAAACTTCTGCAGATATTTTATTGTGAATGGACAAGAAAGAAGAAACTCAATCACAGAACATCTTCCTTAAAAGCAATTTTAATGTGGTTGGTATACCTGAGCTAGTTGCTTTGTGTAGGCAAACACTAGAAAAGTTCTCAGAGCATCGTTGGCTTGTGTTTGATCTTCAGCCTTGCTTGGGTTTGGCCTATCGTTACAGCCTAGATACTGTGGATTTTAAAACATGTCAGAAGTGAGTCTCTCACTGAAAAACAGGGGGCCTGGGACTCAGTTTTAAACCTAATTTGGCTTCTTTATCTTTAATAGAAGGTCTTTTTACCTGCATTGTTGGTTCTCCTCCTCCTCTTTTCACTTCAGCTTTATTTAATTAGACAGCCAATGCTTCTTCAAGAACAACTTCAAAGAATTTGCTATTCTTTTAACATGTGATTAACTATTGATTTGTATTTTGCTTTGCTGAAGTAACTAGCGTTTACTAGTCAAGAGTCTTAGTGGAACACATGTAGGATTTTTTTGAGTAAAATCTCTGGACAGATCCCTTTTATACATGCTATTAATTTTTCAAATATGTGTAGGAAGAAGCAGGAGCATTTTTCAGAACTTTTATTTTATTTTTGTGCTATTTGCTACTTTGGTAGTCCTGTTTTTCACAGCTAAAAATTACAGGCCTGTTTCTTTAATATGTCAACTCTAGATTATTCAAAGAGCCAACTACTTACTCTGTGTGTTCAGTTAGAAGTCTTGCTACTCCTCCTTAAGGTCCTTCCCACCCTTCAAAAGAAAGACTGAGTAGGAAAAAGAGGTGAAAGATCAATGCCATTTTGCTTTTCTCAATATTTTAACAAATGATTTGGTTACCATGAGGATAAAATCAGGCTTTGAAAAAGTGATCTGTGGATATAATCGATCTCACAACATTGCCTATGGAGAAAGCATACAAGGTTCATACCTGGACTGTGTTTGTTCAGCTCTGAGGAAGCTGCAGAAAGCAAATCTTTATGCTGAGGCTAAAGCATGAACCCAAGCCTTTTGCAACATGGCTCCTAAGACAGTAGAATTATTTGCGATGGTACCTAAGGAGAAATGTTTTAAAGAATTACTTACATTCCTAAAGCCACTTATTTAATTATAATCATTAGCAATGTCAGTGATCTGGCACAGAATTTCTATTGTAGGTTAAGTATTTGTTGTTTTAGGAAAATCCCTTGTGCAAGAATTTAAAAGATAACTGATTTTTTTTCTTAGGGATTATTTTTTTGGAGAATGCTTTAAACAAAAACAATAACTAAACCATCAGTGAGTGAGTGTTTCCATTAGGGTCATGTTTGTAGGAGCTATGGCATGCCAGATAAAAGGAAACCAGAGAAATCTCTTAAGCCTACTGGATATTCTTTGTTTTGTCTCTACTATGATTTAAAAAAATTTTTTTTGAAAAATCTATTTGATATGCTTCTACATGTTTAAGCATGTGATTTGCTGGTCTGAGATTAGCAGATCATTTCTTTTTCTTTTATCAGAAGCTTATATTGAGCTATGCTAATGCCTTTTGTGAAAGAAAGCTTATTGAATGTGTACATTTGCCATATGATCTGACTGAGAAAACTGGTCTTGGAACTGCCATTTTGTCAGTCTAACACTGTGCTTTATGACATTTTCTGTGGCTGACTTTCACTGCCTTTCTGTACAGGCTAGGAAGCGATGATACCCATTTCGAGGTCAGCATGGCCAACAATGGGTGTGAAGTGCATCGTTTTGATCCTAGTGTCAAATTGGCGCACGTTCAGGAGAGTCAGCGCCTTTGGTATCACCGCTTGTCTGTCGACTGGAGGGATCCCCATCCTGCCGTCGTGGCCCAAAATCCACACAGTAACACCAGAAAACTGGGGAGCATTTTGAATGAATTTGGCCATCACAAGGTGAGAGTTTTTTCATTTGCTTTCATAATTAAATAAAGTGAACAAACCCATAGGCTTTTTATTTAAAGAATTATTTAATTTTATTTATCATTATTATTATTATTTAACTTGCTACAAGGCATGCATGTTCACGAGAGAGAGAGAGAGAGAGAACGTGAGCAAGTAAGCTGAGAGGTCCAGGACTCGTACTTACGGGAGGCCATTTGGGAGTCTAGTGCCTTAACCACCACACCACCTGCTGGCTCTATGCTTTTTTTCTTTTTTAGCAACACAAACCAAGGGTAACAACAATGACGTTGAGTAGTTTAAGATCCAGTTTTAGTCTCTTTAATCACCTAATGTTATTTATAGAGCAATGCTGTAGACCATACATTTCAGGCAAGGAAGAGTATTGATTTGAAGATTTTAGTCACTGTTGAGTAAGGCTAAGGTCTTGGCCAAGACTGGGCAAAAAGACAAAGAAACCTACTCCTGGCATAGGCTGAAGAACACCATTTGTGTTTGGCAATTGATTTAACATTTCCAGAAAGGGCAAACTACTTTTTATTAAACTCAGGTACAAAAAAAATAATCAAAACCAGGTTTTCATTTGGTAAGAGACTGTATTATGTTTCTCATGTTTTCCACTACTTCAAGCCTCTGGGTTCTTCAAGCTCAGAAAATATGTGCAGTTTTGATTGTAAAATGTTTTAAAGAATTATTTTATTTGATTTTGTTTATTATTATTATTGTTATTACTTCAAATTTGACCAGAGAGAGAGAGAGGAAAAGTGAGAAAGTAAGCCCCAGGTCCAGGACTCAAACTATGGTGCCATGTGGAAGTCCAGCACCTTAACCACCACACCACCTGCCAGTCCTGCTTTGATTAAAATTTACTTTATAAAATTGAATAGATATTAGATATGTTGCAACTTATATGATTATGTCAAAGGATGACAAACTTCTGCAGATATTTTATTGTGAATGGACAAGAAAGAAGAAACTCAATCACAGAACATCTTCCTTAAAAGCAATTTTAATGTGGTTGGTATACCTGAGCTAGTTGCTTTGTGTAGGCAAACACTAGAAAAGTTCTCAGAGCATCGTTGGCTTGTGTTTGATCTTCAGCCTTGCTTGGGTTTGGCCTATCGTTACAGCCTAGATACTGTGGATTTTAAAACATGTCAGAAGTGAGTCTCTCACTGAAAAACAGGGGGCCTGGGACTCAGTTTTAAACCTAATTTGGCTTCTTTATCTTTAATAGAAGGTCTTTTTACCTGCATTGTTGGTTCTCCTCCTCCTCTTTTCACTTCAGCTTTATTTAATTAGACAGCCAATGCTTCTTCAAGAACAACTTCAAAGAATTTGCTATTCTTTTAACATGTGATTAACTATTGATTTGTATTTTGCTTTGCTGAAGTAACTAGCGTTTACTAGTCAAGAGTCTTAGTGGAACACATGTAGGATTTTTTTGAGTAAAATCTCTGGACAGATCCCTTTTATACATGCTATTAATTTTTCAAATATGTGTAGGAAGAAGCAGGAGCATTTTTCAGAACTTTTATTTTATTTTTGTGCTATTTGCTACTTTGGTAGTCCTGTTTTTCACAGCTAAAAATTACAGGCCTGTTTCTTTAATATGTCAACTCTAGATTATTCAAAGAGCCAACTACTTACTCTGTGTGTTCAGTTAGAAGTCTTGCTACTCCTCCTTAAGGTCCTTCCCACCCTTCAAAAGAAAGACTGAGTAGGAAAAAGAGGTGAAAGATCAATGCCATTTTGCTTTTCTCAATATTTTAACAAATGATTTGGTTACCATGAGGATAAAATCAGGCTTTGAAAAAGTGATCTGTGGATATAATCGATCTCACAACATTGCCTATGGAGAAAGCATACAAGGTTCATACCTGGACTGTGTTTGTTCAGCTCTGAGGAAGCTGCAGAAAGCAAATCTTTATGCTGAGGCTAAAGCATGAACCCAAGCCTTTTGCAACATGGCTCCTAAGACAGTAGAATTATTTGCGATGGTACCTAAGGAGAAATGTTTTAAAGAATTACTTACATTCCTAAAGCCACTTATTTAATTATAATCATTAGCAATGTCAGTGATCTGGCACAGAATTTCTATTGTAGGTTAAGTATTTGTTGTTTTAGGAAAATCCCTTGTGCAAGAATTTAAAAGATAACTGATTTTTTTTCTTAGGGATTATTTTTTTGGAGAATGCTTTAAACAAAAACAATAACTAAACCATCAGTGAGTGAGTGTTTCCATTAGGGTCATGTTTGTAGGAGCTATGGCATGCCAGATAAAAGGAAACCTTGTTTGTGGCCTGTAGCAAGCACGATCTGTTTTCATTATCCTGCATGTGTACAGACCCTGGTAAATAGGATGTGGCCCTGGTGGGGGAAGCAAACAGAAAACAAAACAAAACAAAACAAAACACACACTATAAAATGTGTATTTTAGTCCTTTTGCCTTGCCTCCTTCACTCATTTATTCTGAAAGTGACTAGAGAAACCCGAGTGTTTTCCGTTGTTTTGTTTATACTTCGGGACTTTAAAATAGCTCATAGAATTTTGTAATAAATAATTCCCAGGCGAGGCTGCTATTTTTCTTCTTTTCTTTATCCAGAGCTAGATTCCAGCCTCTCAAGCAAAAATGTGGGCAAAAATGAAAGGCAATGTTCTGAGATAGTGACAGAAAGATGCATATGGCTTTTGTACTGCTTTTAAACTCTTTGGTAATTTTAACTTCAAACTATAAATCAAAAACCCTTCTACAGCATCAGCGGGAGCAGCTGCATCAGCAAAATCACGTGGACCAGAAGCCCAGTGTGTCAGAGAATAAGATCACCTGGGCCAGCATTATTTAAAATGATTAACTGTCTACTCCTTGCTGAAGTGGTTGTTGCTGTTAACTAAGCATACACATTTTTCCAGAAAGTGCCCAGAAATATTGAATCGGAAGTTCCCGCTCATATTAATCTTCATGTTATGCTCCCCGCCCCCTGCCCCAAGTCTTTATTACACAACCAGAATATTCTAAATGCCCCAGGCTGGTTAATGAGAAAGCATAACTTTATTGTTACTTTATCTTAATGTTGCAGCAGATAACGTGAATACTCAGTCCCTGAGAGTCTACCTTCGTAAACTCATCAATCTAGATTTGAAGCAGGGGAAGCTTGGGGCATTGAGCGTGTCACTGAACTTCTCTGGTGCTCAGTTTGATTGTCAATAAAACGAGGACAACAATACCAACTAAATTGTGGGTTGTTTCGAAAATTAGATCTGAGAACACAGTATGAAAGTGTGTAGCAGAATGGATGGTGCGAATTAGTCACTCGATTATTTTCAATACATTCAAAGGATTTTTATTAACAATCTGGGCACATTTTTACTACATTTATAGAAAATGTCCCTTTCTTCCTTAGTTTCAGAGAAAATAGAAAGGTCTCTGAAAATTGCTAACTGCACCTAATTCCAGTTAAGGATTTTTAGCGGAAGCTTTGTGTGAAACTGAAGGGCAGTTGGTCCTTCACACGTGGCTGTGGAGAGCTGTATGTGAGGCCTGAAGGCTCTGAAGAGCCTTGCCGGTGACTGTATGGAAAGTAAACACTGTGCTGTGCAGAAATTAAACAAGCTGCTCAGAGTTAACAGGGCTCCATTTCACATAGAGCCGATGTGGGTGAGGTAGCTGCGGCCTGCTGACTGGTCAGGCAACCTGGGGGGAGCTGGATGTCCTGGATTTCCCAGGCAACCTGGGAGTGTGGCTGGCAGGTCCTCCCCTGGTCTATCCTTGTCACCATCGGACCGGGGTTCAGTGTCTGCTCAGTCTCCTTAGAGGACTACCGATTTTTACCTCCCTGGCCTGGGAGCTTGCTGTAGATTCCAAAACATCCGTTTTCTTAGTGTGGTCTCTACTGTGTTTAAGAGAATGTGGGCTTTGAAATTAAGCTACAAAAAGATTCTTTTTGTTTATCAAATTGGCAAATACAAACAAAATATTGATCCCACACTGTAATAGCATCCTGTTGGGTATAACACTCAAATTTTACTGCTGGGAATGGAAAATAACGTCTTCTTTCATGAGGAAAATTCGGCCATGGGCCAGCAGGTGCGTGGTGGTGAAGGTGCGGGACTCCTACACGGCTGACTTGTCCATTGAGTCCTGACGCAGTGGCTAGAAACACACACAGTGTTTCTCCTAAACCTGACAAGGATCACAGCAAGTCAGCTATGCATTGAACACAAGCTCCCACATTGTTATCTTAAATTTTACTTTATTTTTAAATTCTATTTTGAAAAAAACGTTACCACAAAAGTTGCTAGATTAACACAATGAGCTCTCATATATTTTATCAAGATTTACCAATTATTAATACTTTGCCACATTTGCATTATCTTTCTGTGTATAGACACACACACAATTATCTTTGCAAATTAAAAATATCAATGTAAAAGAATGAATATTTCCATAATACATATAGCTGTATATGTGAGTTTAATCCATTTTTATCTATTGTTATCACTGATACATTTGGACTCATCGCTTCCTTTGTTGGTATACCTTAATCCAAGAGCTAGCTGGACTCATGTTTAATATCAAAATACTGAAAATATCCTTATTAAAGTTAGGGGAAAACATAGATGCTTTTTCATCTTTTTGTTTGTGTTTTGTTTTTCTAGAGAAATTTGTTTGTTTGTTTGTTTTTGTTATAGAGTGCATGAGTTCCTGGAGAGACAGAGAGACAGACAGAGAGAAAGTGAAAAATCACCCCCTGGGGGGAATGGCCACACTGAATCCCTTCTCCTCCATTCTCCTCTTGGAATTTTGAGCAGGCATGTGCATGCATGCACATGTGCCAGTGTGTTTCAGGCCATTGGGTCCAGGACTTGAACTGTGGTTCAACCACTATGCCACCTGCTGGCCCCTCATCATTGTTTGTTAAAAAAAAAAAAAAAAAATTAGTGCTCTTTTTTTTAAAAAAATAACTTTTCCTTTTCAGATAATCATAACCTTACATGCAGTTGTAAGAAACAACACAGAGATGAGCTAGCCAATGGTACTGTGGTGAAGGCAGTAGGTTGCCCTATGGCCAACTGTGTGGTTCAAGTCCTAGGCCCGGTGGCTTGAAAAACACACTGGGTGCATGTGTTTGTGTGCCCCAAATCCTGAGAGAAGAATGAAAGAGAAGGGAATGCAGTGGACCATTCACCCGGGGAATGCTTTCTCATTTTCTCTCTCTGTGGGTGTCTCTCTCTGGTGAGTACGTGTATCCTACTACGAAAATTTTTTTAAAAGAAAGAAAAGAAAAGATAAATAACAAAAGAGATTCCACGAGTGATTTTACCCAGTTTTCCCCCATAGAAAACCTATAGTATAACATCGTGGCTGGGATGTTGAGGTTGATACAGTTCAGGAACAGAACGTTTCTAGAAACCACAAGGATCAGGGTGCCCTTATATACGCATCCCTACCTTCTTCCTCTTACCACTTTCTCTAACCTCTGGTAACAACTAATTTGTTTTTTGTTTTTATAATTTTGTCGTTTTTAGAAATGTTATATAAATGGAATTATAAAATGTGTAATCACAATTGTTTTTAACATAACTTTTAAAAAATTATTTATTTATTTTGGTTATTATTATTTTTTAAGTTTGCTATGTGTGTGCTCATGAGAGAGAGGGAGAGAGAGAGAGAGAGAGAGAGAGAGAAATGAGAAAGCAAGCCACCAGGTCCTGGACTAGAACCATGTGGGAGTCCAGCACCTTAACCAACATGCCAGTCGTTGGCACTTTTAACGCGATTCTTAAAAATAGATCATCTAATTAGAAAAGAGGGGAAAAAAAGGTGTAAAAATTAGCAAGAAAAATGTAAACTTTTTATTATTATTTCCAGATGTATTATTGAACTGATTATTTTACAATAATGTGATTGTACACTATAAAATTTAAGATATTCTAATGAAAAATTATAAAAACAGTAAAAGAAATTAACAAGTCGTCTGAGTGCAGTATACAAAAAATGTTAAAACTAAATTCTTGTGAATTAAAATCAGTTATGAAAAAATAAAAAGAAATAAAAGAGGCAATTCACAAAAGCAATTTTAAAAAGATAAAAATAACATTAACAAAATATGTGCAAGGTCTACAAGGAGAAAATTTTAACTACTCGAGGATTTAAAGAAGACTTGAACAAATTCAAAGACGTAGCATGTTCTTTGATTGACTCACCATCATAATGATTTAATTTTTATGTTAACTGATTTATTTAGCTAAAATTGCTAATACTTTTTTAAGACAGATTTTTGCTAATACTTTTTTTTAAGAGAGATTTTTGCTATAGATTTGTGCTTGCCAGAAAGACACAGAGATATAGAGACACAGCAAGAAATCACCCCCCATGGGGGATGGCCACACCGCAATCCCTTCTCCTCCATTGTCCTCTCGGGATCTTGGGCACACACACACGCCTGGCCTGAGTTTTAAGCCACCAGGTCCAGAACTCAAACCATGGTCAACTACATGGGAGTCCGGTGACATAACCGTTATGCCATCTGCTGGTCCCACTAATATATATATATTTTTTGTAGAACTAGATAAATTGATTCTAGAGTTCGTATTGAATTAACAAACAGAAATAGCCAATCATATTCTGACAAAAGATTAATAAAGGAGCTTAAATAATCTTATGAAATATTAGAATGTCTTATAATAATATACAAACCATTTTACAGAAGGTTCTAGTACATGAATAGATACATAGAGTAATGGGCAGAATAAAATATCCAGAAATAAATCCAAATATATACAGGGTTGATATATGATAAAAGTGACATCAAAAGTGACACCTCAAATCAGTGGGGGAAAAATGATATTTCAGCTAACTGGGAAAGCACTTATAAAAAAAAGAACTTTAATCTATGTTTTTTGCTTTTGGCCAAAAAAATTAAAACCAACTAAACACAAAAAGCAAGCATTTTTTAAAACCCTAAAAGTACTACCAAAAAATTGCTATAGGGAGTTAAAAGAGTAAAAATCTTGGAGATAGGCAGTCATAAAAGAAAAGAATAGCTAATTTGATTACCTCTAAAATATCTGTATGGTAAAACTACCAAAAACAAAATTAAAAGGCAAATAAAAAAATGGGGGTATATCAATGACTCATTTCATAAGCAGAGAGCTCATTTCTCTGGTATAAAAGGGCTTCAACAAGTCAATAAGGAAGGGATTCACAACTTGATGGAAAACTGGATAAAGAAATGGTTGATGTTAAAACAGTTCCCAGAAAAGGAGCTACAGATGGCTTATATTAAAAAGCACTCAAATTTGCTCATATTAAGCAAAATGCGAATAAAACCGTACCTAGGGACAATGTTTTCCTCAGACTATCGAAGTAGCAGGAATATGAATTGGCAAAACCTTTCTGGAGGGCAGCTTGACAACAGTCACATTACAAATGCAAGTTCAGCAGTTCTATGAATTTGTCACATAGGCCCATTCCCACATGTGTAAACCAATAGATAAACAAGGTTATTTTATGCAGCATTGTTTGTAAAATAGCAAGGGGTAGAAAGCAATCTACACAGCCATCATTGTGGAAGTTGGTAAATCAATTATTGTGTATCTTTTCATGGATTACTTTCAATGCCTGTGGAAAAACTACACAACAAATCTTTTTTTTTTTTTAATTGCCTGACTGCACATGCATTTGCCAGAGAGGGAAAAAGAGAAAGAGAGAACACATCTAGGTTGCCACCCCCAGCGGGGGTGTAGTCACACTACAGCCCCTTTTCCTCCTTGTCTCCCATCCTGTCAGGATTTGGGGCATGCGCATGCACACAGTGTGTTCTTCAAGCCTTCAGAATTTGACGCATCTGGCTTCCTATGCAGAGTACCTAACCATAATGCTATGGGGCTGGTCCAACAAAGCAAATTTTTATGTATTTATATAGAACTATTTCTGATATATATATATATATATATGATATATATATATGATATATATATTGGAAATATATATATATACATATATATGTGAGTGTATATATATATATATATATATATATACACACACACACACACACATATATAATATTTAAAGTGTTTTTGTTGTCAGAAAACTCATGATGCATCTTTACATAGAAAAATGTAGAAAAAGTACGTCATGACTTTTCTGACAATCTCTATCTCTCTCTCTACACACACACACACACACACATGTATATATATATATAGACAGAGCAGGAGATTTACTGAAAGGAGTGTGTGCATATATGTGTATATATCTATGTGTGTATATATCTATATCTATTATCTATATATAGGGGTTTTGCCATAGGGCATATATGTTTGCCAAAGAGACAGAAACAGGGAAAATGAGAAACCACCTGCCTTAGGGGATGACCACACCACAATCCCTTCTCCTCTGTTTTCTTCTTGGAATTTTGGGTACACACACACATGCCCAGCATGATTTTTAAGCCACTCAGTCTGAGACTTAAACCATGGTTGGCCATGTGTAAGTTCAGTGCTTAAACCACCACACCACCTGCTGACCCCTACTGAGACATATTTTAAAGAAAAGAAATGCACAAGGCAAAGCGAAGAGAATTGGATATAGAAACAAATAGGATACATTGATGTATGTTAAGGTATCAGTATAATTCACTGAAAAAAATTAGTCTTTTCAACAAGTGGTACTAAGACAACTGAATATAGAAAAACATTTTTTCCCTTTTTTAAAGAATTTTTTCATTTTAACTTTATTTATTATTATTATTTTCCAGTTTGATCAGAGACAGAGAGGGGGGGGGAGTAAGAAAGCAAGCCGCCACGTCTGGGACTTGAACCTCGGTTGCCCATGTGGGAGTCCAGCGTCTTTAACCACCACACCTCCTGCTGCCCCCCCCAAAAAATGAATTTTAACATCTACCTCACATAACAAACATTATTTTGAAATGGAACACAGACCTAAACCTAAAAGCTAAAATTAGAAGACTTCTAGAAGAAAACATAACATAGGAGAAAATCTTCAAGACTCTGAGATAGACAATTATTTCTTAGGCTACAAAGAACATAAACCATATCTTTTTTTAAAAAAAAGATAAATTGGGCTTTGGGACCAGCAGTTGGCATAATGGCTATGTCACCGAACTCCCATGTAGTCGACCACAGTTCGAGTCCCAGACCTGGTGGTTTAAACTCACTCTGGGAGCATGTGCGTGTATGCCCAAGATCCCAAGAGGAGACTGGAGGAGAAGGGATTGCAGTATGGCCATTCCCTCTAGGGAGTGATTTCTCACTTTCTGTCTCTGTCTGTTTTCGTTTGTCTCCAATAAGCACACATGCCCTATAGCAACCTAAAAATTAATAGAAGAAATTTTGTAATCTATGCATGGATTTTTTTTTTTTTTTAGAGATTTTCACTGTAGGGCACGAGCGCTCGCCAGACAGACAGAGAGAGACATAGAGACAGAAAGCGAGACATTGCAGGCTCATCTCTCACCACCAGATGGCGGTAAAGAGCTGTATCAGAATAATTGCAAACTTCCTCAACCTCAGCATTGAGGCTGGGGTCATTGTTACCGCTGACCCTCCGGTGTACTGTAAGATGTTGAGCAGCACCCATGGCCTCTACCCACTAGTAGCCCTTCCCACAGTCATGGCAGCAAAATATATCTCCAACCTTGCAAAGGTCCCTGAAATATTTGGATTGCCCCATTTGAAACCAACTATGCAATGAGACCTTAAAAGAGTTTTCAAAAGGACAGAAAAAGAACCAGATTTTTATGAAACTTTTGAAAAACTTTGGTTTTTTCCTAATAAAATGACATCATTCAAAAAATTTTAAAATGTGGAAAAACAGTTTTAAAAGAAAAAATAAGGGACCAGCAAATGTCATAATAGTTACATTGCTGGACTCCCAGATAGTTGACTGTGTTTCCAGTCCTAGACCCAGCGGCTTGAAATTCATGCTGGGTGCATGTGCTTGAGTGTATGCATGCCCAAAATCCTGATAAGACTGGAGGAGAAGGGATTGTAGTGTGACCACCCTCCCTAAAAGGTGATTTCTTGTTTTCTGTTTCTGGAGAGTGCATGCACCCTATAGTGAAAATCTCTCAAGAAAAAAAGGAAATAAGAGACTAGGAGATGGCTACATCACTGAACTCACACGTAGTTGATGGTGATTTGAGTCCCAAACCCAGTGGCTTAAACTCACACCAGGGTGTGTGTGTGCATGCCCAAAACCCAAGAAGATAATGGAAGAGAAGGGAAAGACTTCTCGCTTTCTGTCTCTCTCTCTCTTTGGTGCACACATGCTCCCTATAGCAAAAACCTCTTAAAGAAAAAAAAAAAAAGAAGAAGATAAATAGGGCTTCATGGTTTCATCAAGATTAACACCTTCTGCTCATCAAAAACATTAAGTACATGAAAACTGAGAGGAAATATTTATTGCACGTATAGCAAACAAAGGACTTGTATCTAGAATATAGAAAGAACTCTTACAACCAAAAAGAAGGACACAAATGACTTGTGTTGAATCAGAAATAGGCAAACGATTTGAACAAACATTTCACCAAAGATATGCAGAGGGTAGAAACATACATGAAAAGATGTTCAATATCATTAGCCTCTAGGAAAATGAAAATGAAAGTCACGATGTGCTTCTGCTTCATAGTCATCAAAATTTTGTGACAATCAAGTGATGGCAAGGCTATGGAGTAACTGTAACTCTTAAATATTTCTGGTGGGGATGCAAACCTCTTTAAGAAAAGAGTTAGTCAGTTCTTGTTACGTTAAACATATATTTACTGATTGACTCAGCAAGCCTGCTCCTACGTACTTACCCAAGAAAAAAGAAAGCATGTGTCCACACAATGACTTGCACTTGTCAAGTTCATAGAAGCTATATTCATAACAACCTCAACTAGAAACAACCCAAATGTCCGTAACAGGTGAATGGGTAGAGAAGTTACGGTATGGCTATGTCAAATACAACATTTCGTATACCATACCAACGCTATAGAGTAGACTATCTCTTGACAAAAAAAGAAACAAATTTAACAGGACATATAACATGAGTGAATTTCACAGACTTTTTATTGAATAAAGGAAGCCAGCTACAAAAGACTACATATGACGTGATCTTTATTTATATGAAGTTCTGGAAGAGGCAGGATTCTGATAATCATCAGAGTAAGTGGTTGCTAGGGGCAGGTGGCAAAATAGTCAGTATGAGATTTACTGAAAGGATCGCAAGGGGACCTTTTGGGTGATGGAAAAATTCTATATTTGGAGTCAATCTGTACATTTAAAATGTATTCGTTTTATTATGTATAACGTATCTATCAGAAGAAGGCAAATTCCGGAAGATCGTGTGTATTTCTATCATCTACCATTCACGTTACTGTTTTTGTATTCATAAAATCTCTCTGAAAGTGTACACGAGAAACTGGTGATGCTCCTTGTGTCCAGTGAGAAAAACTGTCTGATGCTGGACTCTGTATCTTTTGAATTTTATACCTTGTGAATATTCAAAAAGTCAAAATACAGTCAATTGCTTCTTCGCCATTTCTTTGTTTCTGTACTTCTAGAGTTCCTTTTACAGGAATTTTGGAGCCTCTCAGTTTATCCTCCTTGTCTCTTTTTTGTTTACTTTGGAGCAAATTCCTTAGTACTAGTTTCCAACTCTTTAATTTTCTTTTTAACTATGTCCAGTCTAGAGTCTATACCATTTATTGATGGTTTTACCCAAAAAAGACCTATTATTTTTACCTACAAGATTTTTTATCGATATTTTTCCTGTCCATCTGTTTTTTTTTAGTTTTGCATGTTTTCATTTAAAAATAAAAATTCACTGTTTACATGTTTGCAAAAGTAGATATTATTCTTTCTGGTTGCCCTGAGCATCATAACATACTTATTTTAAACTTTTGTCAGACTGTTCAACAAAATTAACTTAATGTTGGAATGAAGTACTGTTTCAATGACTGCTTTGGTTGGCTGTTTCTCTTATCCTTTGATGTCTGTGTGTATTTTGGAATTCTGATCTGCTGGCTCATTTTCAGTGGAGGGTTTTTGCTTTTCTCTTTCTTTTTTGGCTCACCCTTCTCTGCCTAGTGATTTTGCAGTAGTCTTCAGGACCTAGTGTTACATAAGCCACTGGGGCTCTTCTCCCTCTCCACCCCATGATATTGGGAATATTCAGTTGCTGACCCATCTGGAGTCTGGCTGTTTCCTATTTGCTAGGGTGTGTCTTTCTCTTCTCATCTTATTAGGCTAGTGGCTGGTTTTAAGCCAGAGCTCCAGCCAGTTTTTGTTAGCAGTTTTTATTTCCGGCTTCTTTCTGGAGCCAGGGAGCTCCACCCCAGCCCTTGGCTTTAATTAATGAACATGGCTCTGGCTGCTTTCTCAGGGGAGTACCTTTATTTTCTAGTCCCTGTGGGACTTGCACTCCCAGCACTGTTGCCACCTGCTTTAAGATGGAAGCCCAGAGCACCCTGTTTTAGACCGGATCTTTACTCTGTGTTCTGGTCCTCTGAGATGTTCATCTTGTTTTTGAGTCCTTTCTCTCTTTTTCTTTTCTTTCTTTATCTTTCTCTCTTCCTTCTTTCTTTTTCTTTTTTCCTTCCTTCCTTGCTGCCTTTCTTTTTTTATTTTTTTCTTCTTTTTCTTCCTCTCACCTTTCTTTTTATTCTTTCTCTCTCTTTTTTGCTCTCGCTTTCTTTTCTTTCTTCTTTCTCTTTTCTTTCTTTTTTAAGAGGTTTTTGCCATAGGGCATTTGTACTCTTCTTTTTTTAAGTTTATTTTTTTCTATGAGAGA
This sequence comes from Tupaia belangeri chinensis, assembly GCF_000334495.1. Classification (NCBI taxonomy): domain Eukaryota; kingdom Metazoa; phylum Chordata; class Mammalia; order Scandentia; family Tupaiidae; genus Tupaia; species Tupaia belangeri. Next base: position 5,720,479 of record NW_006160040.1, on the reverse strand, counting down.
CAAAGAGAGAGAATCAAAGAAACAGAGACAAGTATCTCCCACAGGATGTTCACGCTTCAGTCCATCTCTAGTCTCCGTTGGTCATGTGTGCCCAAAGAGAGTCAGAGACAGTGAGCAGAAAAGTGAGAAATCACCCCCCAGGGAGGATAGCCACACTGCAGTCCCTTCTTCTCCATTCTCCTTCTGGAATCTTGGGCACACATGCACACCTGCCTGGTGTGATTTTCAATCCAGGACTTAACCATGGTCAGCTATGTGTCAGTACAGTGATGTAACTCTCTCTCTCTCTCGATCTCTCTCTCTCTCTGTTTTTTTTTTTTTTTTGGAGAGGTTTTTGCTATAGGGCGTGTGCACTTGCCAGAAAGACAGAGAGAGACAGAGAGACAGAGAGCGAGAAATCATCCCCCAGGGAGGATGGCCACACCACAATCCCTTCTCCATTCTCCTCTTGGGATCTTGGGCACGCACGCACAAGCACCCGGCATGAGTTTAAGCCACCGGGTCCGGGACTTGAACCGCTGTCGACTACATGGGAGTCCAGCGACATAGCCATCATGCTAACTGCTGGTCCCCTCGATCTCTCTCTCTCTTTTTTTAAAAGAAGTATTTATTTATTTATTTAATTCCATTTGTTATTATTATTTTTCAATTTGACCATATAGAGACAGGGAGAGAAAGAGAAAAGAAAAGCAAGAAAGCAAGCCATCAGGTCCAGGACTTGAACTGTGGTTGGCCATGTAGAATCCAGTACCTTTAACCACCACACCACCTGCCAGCCCCAGACCTAACTCTCTTTTTAAAAATAATTCCTCCTTTTGGTTTTGTGTTTGGCATGGGGAAAGGGCTTGTGCACCTTACCTTTGTACTTATTTTTAGGTCAACTTCAAATAGATTCACCTTTCTTAGAATGATCTGGAAAGGGACAGCCCTGAGGCACAGTCGTTGAGGGAGCTGGATCCCACATAGGATCTGTGGTTCAAGGTCTGGCCCTGGAGGCTGGAAAAGCACACTGGGTGAGTGTGTGAGCATGCCCCAAATCCTGACAAGAGGGAGAAATGGAGAAGGAATTACAGAGTGTCTGCACCCCACTGAGGCTGCTTGCTTCCCTCCTCCTCTCTGTCTTCCTGTCTTTCTGTCTCACTCTGGCAAGCACATGCTCCCTCTAGCAGTAAAATAAAAATCTGGAGAAATAACGTCCACGAACTGGGGAGTCAGCTGTCCTTGTTATGTTTGCTAATATGTTCTAAAAATACCTAACAAACAAAAGATTTTGAAATATTTATTTACGTTGCTCCCAAATCATAGACTATACCATTTCTCCAATTTAATGCATATGTGAGCCACCTGGGGAATCTAATTAAAATGCAGGTGGTGATTCAGGGGATCTGAGTTAGTCCCTGAGACTCTGTATTTCCATATTTCAGCTCTGAGGTGATGCTGTTGTTGCCGGTTGGAAGTTATACTTTGAGAAGCAAGATCCATACCACACTTGGAGAAACACAGGATGTTTGCTAGTAATTGGCAACGTGGGGACTTGAACCTAGTGGTGTTCCCCCCCAGAGCCCAAGCACCTGGCCCATTTGTGCCCCATTGATGTCCTCCGCCCTCAGCCTAGGAGGTATGAGGGACAGGCGCTGTGCTGTCTGCAGACCATTTCTCCACTCCTGTGCACCCTACTGCACCAGATTGCTGTCCTAACTGCAGTTAGGGCACAGGTTTTCTTCTCGGGAGGGAAGCTCCTGTATAAAAATGTTCCCTGCTGCTTTGCCAACCAGGTTCAAGCTTACCTGAGACCTATGTTAAGATCTAACCTCCGAGAACCAGCAGTTAGCATAATGGCTATGTCGCTGGACTCCCACACGTAGTCTACTGCGGTTCGCATCCCGGACCCGGTGGCTTAAAACTCACGCCGGGCGCATGTGTGTGTGTGCCCAAGATCCTGAAAGGAGAATGGAGGAGAGGGGATTGCAGCATGACCATCCCCCCTAGGGAGTGATTTCTCGCTTTCTGTCTCTATGTCTGTCTCTGTCTGATTGGCGAGTGCACGTGCCCTATAGTGAAAACCTCTCAAAAAAAAAATTAAAAAATTTAAAAAAAAAAAAAGATTTAACTTCAAGCTGGAGCCTTGCTTCTGAGATGTGTCCTTTTTTTTTAAAGTTTATTTATTCTTTTTTATGAGAGACAGAGAAAGAGAGAATGATAGAAACAGAGACAATCACCCCCAACAGGATCTTCATGCTGCAATCCATCTCAGTCGATATGCACCTGGCATGCTCAGGGAGGTCCCAGAACACAAATCCAGGAACTTGTCCATGTGGGACCAACTGGGTCTCCACTGTGCCACCGCCTGGCCCCACGTGTCCCTAGCTGAGCTGTGTGTGCTGCACGGGCGGATCCCTCACTGAATGCACTCCCATCCCAAATAGCTAGCAAAGAACTCAAGTACTATATGGGGTGCCTGTCAACCTGACTCTCTCCAGCACCTTCCTAAGTATTAATAAAATGCACAGGGCCTCAGAGTTTGAATACCTTATCTTTGACACAATCTATCCCATGAATTAGTAAGCTGCAGCCTTGAGTACCCATATGCCATAGTGACTGATGTTTCAGAGAAACATCTGGGTGAGAAACTTTATGGAAAGCCATATAGGGTGTGTTTGGGGGAGAAGTTGGGTGATTCTTCTGGGTCTCAGTGCTGTCTTCTATATACATTCATTTATATTCCTTTTTCAAAGAGAATTCCGTGTCTTTCTGTGTATGCAAAGGCAACTTCATCTTGCAGAATTGCTATTTAATCATGAAGGTGCTGTGTTTCTGTAAAATAAGCCAGTGGCAATTTAGCAATAATGAGTCATTCACAGTGCTGAATTGCGATTGGAAATGCGGGGATATCTTCCATCTCCATCAATCTGCAGTGGACCCTAAGGACAAGTGATCTTGGGAAAATGAGTTGAGAACTTCCAAAGTCAACATTTAGGAAATTAGCTTTGTTTCTTTCTTTCTTTCTTTCTTTTTTTTTTTTTTTCGTTTTGCCCTTTTTGCTCATTTATAATGGTGAGATGTGCCATGTAGCCGAATGTCTCAGCTCTTCTGAATATTTTCAAGCCATTCAGCATTTAACTAACCTGGCATTATAGTGGATTAGAAGGCTCATCTGAAGAAAGAACTAAGTACATTTGGATTTAGCTGCAGTTGGCATTTTGTTTGGTGTGTTCTCCTCTGGGTTTTCCTTGGGTAGAAGGTGTAACTGGAAAGGGTTGTGTCAGATTGGTGTTCTGGAATCTGGAGGCCCACTCCCACCTGTATAACTGAGTGGTTCTCAGATTCTGGACAACAAACCCAAACATTATCAACAAGACACACAAAGGATTCCAGCCACAGAGGGAGCGTGATTAAAATGTCAAAGTCAGGACTGACCCCAGGGATTCTGATTTAGTTGACCTGGCGGCATGGAACCCAGGAACTGACGTTCAACCAACCCCTACCTCATTCTAGCCCAGGTAGGTATCTTAATCCGTTTTTGTGTTGCTATAATAGAATTCCTGACTGGGTAATTTTTAAGAAAATAAAAACAATCAGCTCGTGATCCTGTTGGCTGGGTAGTCTAAGGGCACAGTGCCAGCACTGACCCAGTCCTGTCTTCCAGATAAGGTCTTCTCACTGTGTCATAAAATGAGATGTCAGAGAGCAGGAGAGGCCACCTCGATGGTGACCTGTGCTTGCCTTGCCCTATTAATCCATTGCTCTATTATTGTAGGACTGGACCAATCTGTTCCTGATCACCTCTTATTTTTTTTTTTTTTAAATTGTTTTTTTCTGGGACCAGTAGCTGACGTAATGGCTATGTCGCTGGATATAGCCAGCGCGATAGTCGACTGCGATTCAAGTCCCGGACCCAATGGCTTAAACTCATGCCGGGCGCGTGTGCGTGCTTGCCCAAGATCCTGAGAGAAGAATGGAGGAGAAGGGATTGCAGCGTGGCCATCCCCCTGGAGGTGATTTCTTGCTTTCTGTCTCTCTGTCTCTGTCTTTTTGGCGAGCATGTGTGCCCTATAGCAAAAATCTCTCCAATGGGACCAGAAGTTAGCGTAATGGCTATGTCTCTGGACTCCCATGTAGTCAACCGCAGTAAGCGTCTCGGACCTGGTGGCTTAAACTCATGCCAGGCACATGTGTGTGCGTGCGCAAGATCCCAAGAGGAGAATGGAGGAGAAGGGATTGCGGCGTGGCCATCCCCCCGGGGGGTGATTTCTCACTTTCTGTCTCTCTGTCTCTCTCTGTCTGTCTGGCGAGCACACATGCCCTATAACAAAAACACTCTCCAAAAAAAGAAAAAAAAAAAGAGCAGAATTTGTTTTTAATTGCTTGAGGGTGTATGTCTTTGCCAGAGAGAGAGAGAGACATCCACCAACAGAGAGTGATGACACCACAATTCTTTTTCCTCCATTACTCCTTCTCATCAGGAGTTTGGGGTATGACTGAACATGGACCTGGCATACGTGTCAAGTTCCTCGGGACAGAGTTTCAAGTCAGCCATGTGGGAGCCACCTTGGCTCCCTTAATCACTGAGCTCCAGGGCCAGCCCTCACCTCGTATTTGGCTCCACTTCTTACCATTGTCATAATGGGATTAAGTTTCAGCGTGAGATTGGGAGGGACAAACGTCCACATCACAGCACAAGGTGATGTGACAATAACCCTTCAAAGTACCCCTGGGTGTAGAAAGGACTGAGAGGCCCAGCCTTCCATTTGAAGCACCTTTTGCCTCACTGTGCATAAATCCCTTTAAACAAGAAGCAGATCCAGGGGCCAGCAGGTGGCATGGTGGTAAAGACACTGGATTCCTATATGGCTGGCCACAGTCCTGGACCCTGAAGCTTGATAATCATGCTGGGCCCATGTGCATGCATGCACAAAATCCCTAGAGAAAAATAGAGGAGAAAGGCTTGAGGCATGGCCATCATCCCTGGGGGGTGATTTCTCACTTTTTCCTCCCTCTGGTGAGTGCATGCTCCCTATGGCAAAACCTAAACAAAGCAACAAACAAACAAAATAAGGGGATCCAGAGTCTGTCAGCTTCTGCAGCACCCCCTGGTCTCCCCATGAAGTTGCTGAGTAACCCGTGCCTCAGTTGCCCCTGTTACAGAGTGCGTGGTATGAACACCTACTAACACAGAGTGTTGTGCAAGCAAATGAACTCATGTTAGTGAGAGAACAGAACAAGGACTAGAACTGTGATTTTGTTTGGTGGAGAATTACGACTGTTGCTTTTTTGAAACGTTCAACAGGGTTCAGAATTATCACAAAAGGGGAAGATTTCACATATGGACAAAATAAACCTCCAGGGAGATGGCACTTGTTTGTCACTGTGTACCAGGAATGGGTACCCTTGTCTGAGAATTTGGCCATTTTGAAAAAAAAAAATGGGGGAGCGAGGGCCAAATGAATCTGAGAAAGTAAAGAGCTATAAGCTCCAGGTGCCTGTGAGGTTCTCTGTGTTTCCCTGGGCATGGCTTCCTTTTCCAAAGGAGACTGCGGACCCCGAGGGGGTTTGGTTTGCCGCTGCACAGTTCAGATGAGCAGGATCTTGTGGCTCGGCGATTCCTTTATGTTGTTTAGAAAAAGCTTAATGCCTTTGGACAGTAAGAACCCAAAGAATGCACACTCATATTGGTGACTCCTCTGAGGGGGTGTGTTCCTGCACAGACCTTCCAGGTCACATCCACACTGGTCACCTCTGCCTGGGGTGCCCGAGCATAACAGACACACCCAGAAACAGACTCCAAGTGGTTGGGAAAAGGTGCCCATGGTTTTCACCTAGGGGGAAGTCCTGATTTATTTTCCACCCAGTGAAAAAATATCAGGAAAAGAAGGTTTCCTTTGCCACTTTCTAGTTAAAAAAATAAGGATTTCAAAACACACACGGACACACACACACACACGTTGCCTAGCGTGGAGTGGCATTCAACAGTTTTGCAATTAAAATGATAATGAAACATTTCTTACAAGAACTTCTCTTTAAAATCAGTGCGATGGGTTCACAGCACACCATTAGAAGGAATTATGTAAAGCAGCCTCTCTGTTCCAAGTTTTATTTTAAGATTTAATTTATTCCAGATTCTGCAGGAAAAAGCCGTCCATGTGACAAGCCTGCTAACAGATGTCAATTTAGTTTTATAGCACATGCCTGCACTTCAGAGTCAGAAAGCGGAGATTATTCTTTTTACTTGCTGTTTATTACACGACACAGCTTCATAACATTCCTCCACGGAGCGCAGCTGATTACTAACCTGTGGGCTGGCAGCTAGCCTGCTCTCCTCTTCTGCAGTCTTCAGTGTGGCTTTATTTCATACCACTTTTTTGGGTTAAGAGAGGATCTAGAAAGAGCAAAGGTGACAGAAAATGGATTTTGTGCTGTTTTAATACCATCTAGGTAGAAGATAAATTATACTGTAGTGTAAGTAATAGAAGAGAAATAAGATTTAAAAAAAAAAACAGGAATTATTCAACTAGGGAAGAAATAAGTCTACATTAAAAAGTGTTTTAGTGAGAGTTGTGGGTAAAACAAAATAATTCTTTATGATAGGTAGTATGTCAAATTCAACCGTAACAAGACCCCTCACTTCATGTTCACAGGGCCCACTTGACTGTGTTCACGTGGCATAGCAGTTAGTGGAGTGTATGCTGCTCTTCTGTTCACACCTCCGTCTGTCTCTTCAGCTGTCTATCCATCCACCTACCCATTAACAAATATTTGTTAAGCATCTTCTAAATGCAAGAGCCTATGCTTAAGTAATAAAGATGCAGGGATAAACAAGTCTTTCTTTATATATAAAAAAGGAAATGGACTGGCTTTTAGCACAGTGGTTAAGGGATCCAGGTCCCACATGGCTGACCATGGTTTGGATCCCAGCCCTGAAGCCTTGAGAGACATGTGCAATCCTGTGTGCCATCCCGAGGGACTGGGAAAATGGAGGAAAAAGAATTGCGGCAAGGCCATACCCCATTGGGGGATGTTTTCTCTCCCTTTCCTGGCACATGCATGCACCTTCAGCAAAAATACTTTTTTAATTGTGCTAAACTACACATAACATAATAGTTACTAACTTAATCATTGTTAAGGGTACAGTTGGTAGTGCTAGATACATTCATGATGTTGTGCAACCAGTCTCTGCAACATTTTCATCTTACAAAGCAGAAACTCTGTATCCATTAAGCGGTATGCCCCCATCCCCCCTTCTCCCCTGGTAACCTCTAATCTACTGTCTGTCTATGAATTTGTCTATTCTAGTTGCCTCATATAAGTAGAATCATACAATGCTTTGTCCTTTTATGTCTGGCTTATTTTACTTAGCATAATATTTTCAAGATTTATCCATGTTGTAGCAAGTGTTACATTTACCTATCATTTTATTTTATTTTATTTATTTTATTTTATTTTATTTTATTTTATTTTATTTTATTTTGGTATAGAGCATGTGCACTCTCCAGGATAGAGAGAGGCAGAGAGAGAGGGAAAGTGAGAAATCATTCCCCAGGGGGATGGCCATGCTGCAATCCCTTCTCCTCCATTGTCCTCTTAGTATTTTGGGCACACACACACACACACATGCCCAGTATATTTTCTAAGCTGCAGGGTCTGGGACTCGAACCATGCAGTTGGTCATGTGGAGTCTAGCGTCTTAAGCACCAAGCCACCTGCTGGCCCTACCTATCTTTTAAACAGAGATAATACTCCAAGATATATATGCACCACCCTTGGTTTATCCACTCATCTGTTGATGGACATTTGGGTTGCTTCTATCTCTTGCCTGTGGTGAGTAATGTTACTGTTAACACAGGTGTACAACTATGTCTTCAAGACCCTGCTTTTAATTCTTTTGGATATATACCCACAAGTGGAATAGTGAATCATGTGATTATTCTATTTTTATTCTTTTAGGAACCACCATACTGTTTTCCATACTGGGTATGTCATTTTACATCCCCATAAGGAAATCCTAAGATTGGGACCAGCAGATGGCATAATGGTTACATTGCTGGACTCCTACATAGTCGACCATGGTTTAAGTCCTGGGCCTAGCAGCTTAAAACTCACACTGGGTGTGTGTACATGCATGTCCAAAATCCTGAGAGGAAAATGGGCGAGAAGGGACTGTGGCATGGCCAGCTCCCCTGGGAGGTGGTTTCTGTCTCTCTCTGCCTCTCCAGCAACCACATGCACCCTATAGCAAAAATCTTTAAAAAAAAAAAAAAAATCCCCAAATTAACATGCAGCTGAAAAGGCACTTTGTAACAGGTGCTACAAAGCAAAAGTACAGTGTGCTGTGGGAATGTTTAATAGAGAAATCTAATCTACTCTGTCATTTTGTGTTCCTGCGTCTAGTCCACAGGGGCCCGCTAAGTGTTTGGTGGTGGATGAGTGGGCCATCCAGACCCTTAGCGATCGGGCCTTTCTCCTCTATGTCCTTCCTGCTCTCCAGCTACCCTCCGTTCAATAGGAATTGCGTTGGAGAGCATTGAGAGCATATTAATGGATTATCAGCTTTTTCTTGGGAGCCTCTATTGATGTCTGGAGGGATTACGGAAAATGTTTTTTCCAGTCATGTTCTTTTTCTCATTCTGTAGATCTAACATTCAGAGATGTTGAGAAATTTCCACCAGATATGTCCCTGTCTTTTCTTCGGGTAGTGAGGGAGGAGGAACTTGCCCGTGGATGTAAGATGACAGTAAAGTGACGGAAGGAAGTGGCGGGGTATTCAGAGGGAAACTGTTCTTTCTATTCTTAGAACACTGCCTCTACTCCCTAAAGACTTTTGTTTGATAAAGATAGCAAAAAAGCTTCTTGCTCATTTTCTCATTTGGCTTAAATCAGTAACATTTTGCCAATTACAGGTTATTTATAGCTAGTTTAAATTGAAATTTCATTCTTGAGACTTTTCAAGAAAATTTTAGACATTTAAAATCTGTCGATATCACATGTGGAGACTTAAGCTTCTTGTTCCTGGTGTTATGAAAGGAATCTTTATCTGATCCCTAAACTAATGAGAACCATAGTTACTATTCTGTCCAGTTTTAGATGTTGTTAGCAATTGAGGCAAAGGAAGAAGCTACCCACAGAAATATCTGGGACAGCTCTTAGAAATTTGTTCTGGTTTTGCTGTTTGCCATGGTGTTATTTTGATTGGCCAGAAAGATCAGTTATCTGTCTGAAATGAGTCCTGAGAGTTTCTTATGGTTGCTCTGGCCATGGTATTAGCCCAGAACAATGTTGGTGACATTTTTAGGAAGCCGAATTGAGGACTGGTGGCAAGTATTGGGCCCTGGTGTCCAGGGGAAAGATTTTTTTTTCTGGCTTTCACTTAAAGAGACCCGAACCTCTTAGTGGTGTGAATTTCACAGGTGAATTAAGTCCTCTGAGCCATATTCTAATTTTTATGTAAAATTAGGATGATAATACCTTCCATGAACAACTGTCAAGAGGATCAAAGACAGAAAAAATTATAAAGAATCTGGCCCAGTGGTTGGCCAGTTGCTCCCCAAATGAAGCAGTATATTAAATAGTTATAGGGGTAATTGATTGGAATTATTTTAGGACAATATTCAAATACTAGAGATGGATTATTATGGTGTGGATAATTTAGTATGTTTTATTGCTCTTTTACTTCCTTAGTGATAGTGGGGAACTTCTATTAGGTCAACCATGTGTTCCAAGAAACATTAAAGAGACTCAGTAGTCCGGATTGGGTTTTGGAAGTATTTAGAACAGCAGCAGTGTGACTCTGGCCTCCAGACATCCCTTCAACGTGCTTGGGAGTGATCCTTCTGTAGTGATGTTCATGAACATCATTAGCGTGTGTTTGGAAGAGTCCACAAGTGGCATTGGTAGAAACCTTATCATTCAGTGATCTTTCCCCGTGTGCATCTCTTGGGTTTAAGTACTTAAGATGATATAGGCATATCCAGTAATTTGTACTGCACAGTAATTGTTCCATACTTTGCACTACCTTTACTCTATTGCCCTTTAGGTTGACCTCTCTCGCTTTCTGAAACCTTCTGTTATGTAATTTTTACTCCTCTATGGGGACATACCAATTCTGGTACCAACTGTTGGATGAGCTACGTGCTTGGGAAGATTCTGGATAACTAAATATATTCTGGATAACTAAATTTCTTGACTCAATAGAAGAGGTGCTATTGCCCACCTCCATCTTTGCCGTTCCTGTTCTGTGTTACCTTTCATGTTCTGTATAAAGGTCTCATTTAATGTGTGGGATGTGGGATCTCAATTCAATTTTCCAACCTCTTTATTTTTCACTACTTCCCTACAGATTGCCTATGCTCTAACCTTAATTGATGGTTTTACTTCCAATTTGCCTAAACTTTCTCATCCCATGTAACTTTAATCTCAATTCCTGTTATCTCTAATACTTTCTCTGTATTTGAACAAAGAAAAAAATTACCCATCTTTCAAGTCCCATCTCCAAAGCTGTCTCTTCCACAAAGCATTTCTCAAAACCATTTATTTTAATTTTTAAAATTACATAAGTGACATATGCTCACTGTAGAACATTTAGATAATAGAGAACACAGAATTAAAAAGGATAAAAATTAAAGTTGCCTATTATTCTGCCTCTGAATAAGTGCTATTAATATATGTAGCCTCTCCTTCTTGACTACTCCTCTTATGATATATGTGTGTATATATATATGTGTATATATATATATGTATGTATACATATGTATATATTTAAACAAAATTGAGATCATGCCATATATGCTATTTAATATTTTTAACTTAAAATATATTAAACATTTTTAATATTATAAACACTTTATCTAGTGATATTGCATCATTGTTTGTAATAACAAAATTCTGGAAACAATATAGTTGTTCCCAGACAATTAGGAGACTGAAAAAGTGACATATAGGGGCCAGCAGGTGGTGTGGTGGTTAGGGGTGCTGGATTCTTACATGGCCAACCGCGATTCAAGTCCTGGATCTGGCGGTTTGCTTTCTCACTTTCCCTCTCTCTCTCTGTGTCTCCCTTTGGCTAAATTAAAATAATAATAATAAAGTTAAATAATTCAAAGAAGGTGACATGTAGTAAAACTCATACAACTGCACAGTTGAGGACTATTAAAGTACATGTATATATTCATATTTTGCTGATGTTGAGAGACATTCACAATCGGTTGTTAAGGACCCAACATAAAGTACCAAACAGTGGGTATATATAATATGATGCTCACTATTCGAATAAAGAGATGTGCTTGCAAATATATCCTTATACAAATACTTAGAAATAGTGGTGTTTTGGATGAAAAAATTGGAATTCTGGGATGGGAAAAAGATACTTCATTGTCCTTTTCAAAGAACTTGAGCAATTTTTCCCCTACCGTATATAGTTCACTTTGTCTATAAAACCTTATGAAATATTTATCTACAATATACAGCTACATATATTCTAATAAATGGTGTATCATAGTATATTTAACCATTCCTCAGTTGTTGGAAACACAGATTATTTCCAGTTTTTGACTACCATAAACTGTGTGGTTCTAAGGCTTTACGTATGCATTGCTAAATGACCCTCAAGAGAGCTCGTACCATTTTATGCCGGTGGAATTCTTTCAATGGACGGGATTGCTTATTTCTTTGAATTCTCATACAACTTTATTTACATATTTTCATGGAAGTTCACTAGTACTTGCATCATAATTACCTGGGTACTTAGTGTACCTCTATAACACACTATGTATCTGTCTATATGACACACTATGACATTCCTGGTATTTGCTTTTTCCACGGCAGCACACAGCATAGTGCTTGGCTCATGTGAAATGGGCAGACCGTAAGACACTGAAATGAACTCCTTTCACACTGTTAGTGAGCATCTTTATACCAAGATGGTGACGCCTGGGCAGTGGGCCGAGTGTCTGAAGTCATAGCCCTCTTTAGAGACCACTATGCTCTTTGCGGAACATCCTGAAGTACAAATATCTGTAATCTACTGACTGAGCTAGAAATCATTTGCCCAGGAGAAAGCAGGGTTATTTATATGCATGTAGCAGAAAATCACAACAAAACTATAGTAACCAAGCCATAGGACTAAGCATGATCGACACTTCAGGTTTCCCCATTAATAATTGGTATCACTTGTCACTTATTTTTCTTTTATTGAATGCTGACAAATATTTTCCAATTGCAAAGGGGTCAGGAAGGGAGAAAAGTTTATGTTTCAATTAAAAAACTTTTTTAAAACAAATTGCTGAACTTGTCAACAACTCATAAGAAAACAAAAATCCTTAAATGTGGAAGACACAGCAGAGAAGAAAATCAGTAATGTTTCAGAAAAAAGTAATAGAATTCTATTTCACCTGTTCAATCTCATGTAATCTCTCTTTTGTTGAATTTGCAGTGTTACTATGGTCTGACCTTTCTGTTAACATTCAACAGCATTATTGATATTTCAGAACTTGTCCCTATCATTAAGTTGGCCTTTTCTTGGTCATTTTTGTTCTCTTATTTGTCTGTCTTTCTTTAGTTTTCCTGGTATAGTATTCCCTTAAGAATTTCTTGAAGAGCTGGTCTAGTGTTGGTAAATTCTTTCAGGTTTTGTTTATCTGAGAATGTTTTTATCTATAATCTTGCCAGAAATAGTATTTTGGGTTGAAATTGTTTTTCACTTAACACTTGGAATTTATTTTCCTACACTTTCCTTACTTGCATTGTTTCCAGTGAGAGGTCCGACGTTAGCCTGATGGGACATCCTTTGAAAGTAACTTGTTTTTCTCTTGCCAATTTTAGTATCTTGTCTCTGTCTGTGGTTTTAGTTAATCTGGCTATGATATGCCTTGGAGAAGAACTTCTTGGGTTGATTTTATGTGGGGTCCTTTGTATTTCTTGGGTCTGAATATTTGAGTGAGTCTCTAGGTTTGGAAGATTTTCTTCCAGGATTTCATAGAATAGATTATCAATGCCCTGATTAGTTTCTTCACCTTCTGGAATACTGATTATCTGGATGTTTGGGCATCTAATGGTATCTAGTATTATTCATATATTACTCTCATTTTTGAGGAGTTATTTTCTCAGGTTTTTTTTTTTTGGTGAATTTTTCTAGGTCAAGTCTCTAGGTTTGGAAGATTTTCTTCCAGGATTTCATAGAATAGATTATCAATGCCCTGATTAGTTTCTTCACCTTCTGGAATACTGATTATCTGGATGTTTGGGCATCTAATGGTATCTAGTATTATTCATATATTACTCTCATTTTTGAGGAGTTATTTTCTCAGGTTTTTTTTTTTTGGTGAATTTTTCTAGGTCAGAGGTTCTGTCTTCTACATCTGAGATTTGATCTTTTACATGATCCAATCTGGTTTTAATATTTTCAAGGGAGGTTTTGATTTCCTGTTTTACAGCCTTTATCTCTAACCATTTTATTTGATTCTTTTTTATGATGTGTATCTCCTCTTTCAGATCATACAAGAGCTTCCTCACCTCCTGGAACTCATCTCTTTTCTCCTGCATCTTCTGGAGTTGGTTGCCTCTCTTTTCTCGCATCTCTGTTAACTTTGTCACTATGAATATTTCAAATTCTTTATCTGACATTTCCATGAGTTCCCTTGTATTATCTGTGGAGGAAGAGGAGTTATTCTTTTCCCTTAGAGGAGATATTTCCTTGGTTTCTCAGATATTTTGAGCCTCTGCAATAGTTTCTGCTCGTCTTATGGATTGTATGTTTTTTCCTAGTTTTCTGAATTAAATCTGAGCATTCAGAGGAATGTAAGAGAAGGTGACCTGCAGTCTCTAAACAGTACCATTTTTCTCCCTTTGCACAAATGATTCAATGATAATTGAGAATTATTCGGACCCTAAAAGTATTCAGATACTTGACTTCTGGGCACGTAGAGCTGTCTAGAAAATTGGTGTGTATAGGCTGAGCAGAAAAGTGAAAGAAAAAAAAATTTTTTTCTGGCCAAAAAATGAAAAACACATGGCACGCTAGCATGCTGCACCAATGGGGCCACTCAGAACTCAAATATAGATGGCTGTGATTGTCTTGTTCTATGGGGGCAGGGGGAGAGGTAGGAATTAGCAAGACAAAAGAGTGGCAGAGATCTTAGAAGTCTGAAAATTAAAAAAAAATATTTAAAATATATGTAGAGAGAGATCAAGAGAGACAGAAAAAGCAGGGTCCTCGAACCTGGCTCCTGGCTAGATCTTGGGGGCAGGAGGGTGAATTCTGGGCAGAGGGCCTTCAGTGGTCATAATCAGTCTGGTTTATCTTTTTCAAATAACCAGCTTTTGCTTTCATTTATTTTCTGTATAGTTTGTTTATTTTCTATTTCATTTATTCCTGCTTGAATCTTTATTACTTGTTTTCTCCTGGCATATTTCTTTTTTTTTTCCAATTCTCTGAGGCATGATGTTAGGTTGTCCTTTTGCCACCTTTCCATCTTTGGATTTTCTTTTTTAAACAGGTCTTGCTCATGCAGTCCTCTGCCCCAGCCTTCCAGATAGCTCGGATCACAGGCTTACTACTCATCCTGGCATGTTCAGCTTGATCTGGGATCCAAACTTGCGGCCCCCATGTGGTCCCAGGCTTGCAGTGTTCTACTAGTTTTATCAGCATAGCTGGACTGTTTTCATTTTTTAAAAAGTTTATTTATTTCTTCTATGAGAGTAAGAGAGAAAGACAAATTCCCTCAATAGGGTCTCTTGCTGCAAGGCCCCTCAGCCTTCCCAGCCAGTCAGCACATGTGCTGGATGCTTGTAGGCAACCTTGGTACTAAACCCACAATCTTTCCTATGTATCCGGTGTTGCTTGGCAGTGCATTACTGATGTGCTCCCAAACTGACCCTGTTTTCATGTTTTAGAATAAGAATATGTATATGAATCTGCTTTCTCATTTATTTTTCTTGCCATAGGGTATGTGTGCTTGCCAGAGAAAGACAGAGAGAGGGAAAGTAAGAAATCACCCTCTGAGGGGGGATGGCCGTACCTTCTACTTTCTCCTCTCAGGATTTTGGGCACACACTCTTGGTGTGCTTTTCAAGCCTCCAGGTCCAGGACTCAAAGCACCATCAGCCATGTGGGAATCCAGTACCTTAAACACCATGCTACCTGCTGGCCCTGAATCTACTATGTTAAAATTGAACTCCTTTAAAATGTATCTGCAGAAAAATTTATTTGGGCATATGTTTAAGCCCCACAGTGCCTAATACAAGTAGGAAATTTACTTTTATGATTAAATTCTGTTTAGTTGAGATGTCGCTCTTCAGCTAAAAGGCTATCATTTCATCAATGTTCGGCTAGAGGATATATATTTGAAGATAACGTCTCAGGAATAAGACAGACAGACTCTTAAAATTTCATAGAAAATTAAACTTACCAAACCTCCTAGTCTCCTTCTTTAACCATTGATCTCAGTTTCTTCTCTCAATGTAAGTTTGTTTTTTTTTTTTGAGAGATTTTTTTTTCACTATAGGGCGCGTGTGCTCGCCAGACAGACAGAGAGAGACATAGAGACAGAAAGCGAGAAATTACCCCCCAGGGGGGATGGTCACACCGCAATCCCTTCTCCTCCATTCTCCTCTTGGGATCTTGGGCACGCACGCACACGCGCCTGGCGTGAGTTTTAAGCCACCGGGTCCGGGACGCGAACCGCGGTCGACTGTGTGGGAGTCCAGCGACATAGTCATTACGCTAACTGCTGGTTCCCTCCCAATGTAAGTTTTAACACAACCTGTTTTCAAGAGGAAAGGGTAGCGATAAAGGTCAGCCTCTTCTAGCTTCCTGGTAAAAAGCGGTCGTGTATAGTGATGCCAAAAGCATGTGCATGGGGCATAGACAGAAGGAGCAGTCCACCTGCGGGAAAGCTGGCTCTCAGAGAGCCCTTTATTCAATTAGCACAAGAGATCCGGGAATGAACTCTCAGCGTGCCATGAAATAATTACCGTGGCCTGAAAGAATTGCAGCAAGGATAAGAATTTGGCCAGCAGGGTTGTTTTAAAAAACAAATGGGCTGGGACCAGCAGTTAGCATAATGGCTATGTTGCTGGACTCCCATGTAGTCGACTGCGGTTCGAGTCCCGGACCCAGCGGCTTAGACTCACGCCGGGAACATGTGCGTGTATGCCCAAGATCCCAAGAGGAGAATGGAGGAGAAGGAATTGCAGAATGGCCATCCCCCCTTGGGGGGTGATTTCTCTCTTTCTGTCTCTCTGTCTCTCTCTGTCTTTCTGGCGAGCGTGCATGCCCTATAGCAAAAACTATTCCAAAAAAAAAAAAAAAAGATATGTAAGAAGCAAAAACAATGATGTTTTGCTTTCTTCATATGATGTGCTTTCTTCAACTTTTGCCTGTTATAGGCCCAACTCTTAAAGAGAAAAGTTCTGCCATGAGGAGGA
Source organism: Tupaia belangeri chinensis (assembly GCF_000334495.1). Classification (NCBI taxonomy): domain Eukaryota; kingdom Metazoa; phylum Chordata; class Mammalia; order Scandentia; family Tupaiidae; genus Tupaia; species Tupaia belangeri. The sequence continues at coordinate 5,704,066 of NW_006160040.1, read as the reverse complement.
TTATTGAAAGTACCATCAATGAGATTAGCCCATTTGTTTTTGTTTTTGTTTTTTCTTTTTGGAGAGGTTTTTGCTATAGGGCACGTGCACTCGCCAGAAAGACAGAGAGAGACAGAGAGACAGAAAGAGAGAAATCACCTCCCAGGGGGGATGGCCACATCACAATCCCTTCTTCTCCATTCTCCTCGCTTGGCAGTGCATTACTGATGTGCTCCCAAACTGACCCTGTTTTCATGTTTTAGAATAAGAATATGTATATGAATCTGCTTTCTCATTTATTTTTCTTGCCATAGGGTATGTGTGCTTGCCAGAGAAAGACAGAGAGAGGGAAAGTAAGAAATCACCCTCTGAGGGGGGATGGCCGTACCTTCTACTTTCTCCTCTCAGGATTTTGGGCACACACTCTTGGTGTGCTTTTCAAGCCTCCAGGTCCAGGACTCAAAGCACCATCAGCCATGTGGGAATCCAGTACCTTAAACACCATGCTACCTGCTGGCCCTGAATCTACTATGTTAAAATTGAACTCCTTTAAAATGTATCTGCAGAAAAATTTATTTGGGCATATGTTTAAGCCCCACAGTGCCTAATACAAGTAGGAAATTTACTTTTATGATTAAATTCTGTTTAGTTGAGATGTCGCTCTTCAGCTAAAAGGCTATCATTTCATCAATGTTCGGCTAGAGGATATATATTTGAAGATAACGTCTCAGGAATAAGACAGACAGACTCTTAAAATTTCATAGAAAATTAAACTTACCAAACCTCCTAGTCTCCTTCTTTAACCATTGATCTCAGTTTCTTCTCTCAATGTAAGTTTGTTTTTTTTTTTTGAGAGATTTTTTTTTCACTATAGGGCGCGTGTGCTCGCCAGACAGACAGAGAGAGACATAGAGACAGAAAGCGAGAAATTACCCCCCAGGGGGGATGGTCACACCGCAATCCCTTCTCCTCCATTCTCCTCTTGGGATCTTGGGCACGCACGCACACGCGCCTGGCGTGAGTTTTAAGCCACCGGGTCCGGGACGCGAACCGCGGTCGACTGTGTGGGAGTCCAGCGACATAGTCATTACGCTAACTGCTGGTTCCCTCCCAATGTAAGTTTTAACACAACCTGTTTTCAAGAGGAAAGGGTAGCGATAAAGGTCAGCCTCTTCTAGCTTCCTGGTAAAAAGCGGTCGTGTATAGTGATGCCAAAAGCATGTGCATGGGGCATAGACAGAAGGAGCAGTCCACCTGCGGGAAAGCTGGCTCTCAGAGAGCCCTTTATTCAATTAGCACAAGAGATCCGGGAATGAACTCTCAGCGTGCCATGAAATAATTACCGTGGCCTGAAAGAATTGCAGCAAGGATAAGAATTTGGCCAGCAGGGTTGTTTTAAAAAACAAATGGGCTGGGACCAGCAGTTAGCATAATGGCTATGTTGCTGGACTCCCATGTAGTCGACTGCGGTTCGAGTCCCGGACCCAGCGGCTTAGACTCACGCCGGGAACATGTGCGTGTATGCCCAAGATCCCAAGAGGAGAATGGAGGAGAAGGAATTGCAGAATGGCCATCCCCCCTTGGGGGGTGATTTCTCTCTTTCTGTCTCTCTGTCTCTCTCTGTCTTTCTGGCGAGCGTGCATGCCCTATAGCAAAAACTATTCCAAAAAAAAAAAAAAAAGATATGTAAGAAGCAAAAACAATGATGTTTTGCTTTCTTCATATGATGTGCTTTCTTCAACTTTTGCCTGTTATAGGCCCAACTCTTAAAGAGAAAAGTTCTGCCATGAGGAGGATTATTGAAAGTACCATCAATGAGATTAGCCCATTTGTTTTTGTTTTTGTTTTTTCTTTTTGGAGAGGTTTTTGCTATAGGGCACGTGCACTCGCCAGAAAGACAGAGAGAGACAGAGAGACAGAAAGAGAGAAATCACCTCCCAGGGGGGATGGCCACGCCGCAATCTCTTCTCCTCCATTCTCCTCTCAGGATCTTGGGCATACACACACACGTGCCTGGCATGAGTTTAAGCTACCAGGTCTGGGACTCAAACTGCAGTCGACTACATGGGAGTCCAGCGACATAGCCATTACGCCAACTGCTGGTTCTGCTTCTTACATATCTTTTTACCTAGGACATTTTTTTTTTTTCTGGAATGTTTGAAGGAAAGTCAGAATAATTTTACATGGTTTGGTTCAAGCTACCATATTCCTTTCCGGCTGCCCTGTGGCTCAGTGGTTAAGGGAGCCAGGTCCCACATGCTGATCACAATTCAAATTCTGGTCTCATTAGCTTGAAAATCCCACTGTGCATGTGTGCATGCATTTCCAAAGTTCTGATGGGTTGGAGAAATGGAGGAAAAGGGAATGCAGCATGACCGTGCCCCACTGGGGGGTGCTTTCTCCCTCCACCTGGCCTCTCTGTCACTGTCTCGCTGGTAAACACATATGCTTTCTGACAATTAAAAAAGAAGGTAAAATGTTTTTATTTTTGTTTTTTGACATGCTAGTGTGTTTAATCATGACAAATTCATTTATTTATAAGAACACTCTACATTCAGGAATCAAAATGAACGGTAAGATATTATGGATAAGAAAACCTATCTGAGTGGAAAAATGTCAATTTAGTGGGGCAGCCAGAGATATCAAAAGAGATTTAGCTTTCCAAAGTGTTTTCCTGACCAAGATTCCTTTCCTATAACTTAAACTGTACCTTTTTGAGGGACTTTTCCATTTAGAGTGAATTTAACAATCTCAGATATAATATGGGGTAGCAATTTCCAAGAAATTATTGGACAGCAAAGGAGAATGAATCCTGTTCCCTAGGCAACCACATGGAGGGGTATAACATCCCTGAAGCTCCTAAAAATGAAGTTTAAAGTTGCTACTATTTTTGGTTTCGGTTTCCTCTGAAAATGGTTTTTATCCCTTGAAATTATTCTTTTATGTAATGAAGTCTGAGCCCTTTCCAACTTTTCTCTCTGCGACGTTCATCTTGTGTGTAATAGCCTCTCCGTTCTTTGATCTCAGCATGTGTGGCCAGAAGAGGAATGGCCGCCCTGGAAATGAGAGCAAGGCAGAGGCGGAGAGTAATACCATGAGGAGCAAGGACAGAGCAGAGGCATTCCCAGCCATTTGTTAGGCTTTCCTAATTTCATGAAGGAAAGTGCTCTGGGCTTTTCTGACTCGCTCATTCCTGTGTGAATTTCTTTTTTTTCTAATGTGTTATAGGACACTTAGCTTCTTTGGGAACCAAAACCCAAAACAATTTAAATAGAGAAAGTGCTGGGATGAGTGCATTTCTGATTCTTTCAGCGGGCCTTTGGTGTGAGCACCAAGGACCATTTATTTGGGAGTGGATTTTCTTATGGTATGGTTCTTCCAACAGTGTCCTCCTTTCTCATCTGCCACCCTTCTCTCAATCTTTCTTCTCCTGTTTTCTTTACCCTAATTCTATATATTTTTAAAATTTTGTAAAGGGCTTTTGCCTTAGGGTATATATGCTTGACAGAAAGAGACAGTGAGAGGGAAAGTGAGATATCACCCCAGGCGGGATGGCGATGCCTCAAACTCTTCTCCTCCATTCTCCTCCCTGGGGTCTTGGGCACACACACACATGCTCCCAGCATGAGTTTCAAGCCATTGGGTCCGGGACTCGAACCACAGTTGGCCATGCGGAAGTTCAGCAATGTAATTCCTATGCCATCTACTTGGCCCTGCTATTTCCATTTGTTTTTTAAAAAATTCCCATTACACCAATGGTATATGTGCTGAGTGATCACAATCTCCCAAGCAAAAGGAAATGCACTAAGAGAAAATGCACTGAGAAGTCCCTGCAGGTGGGCCAGGTGTTGCAACTTCTCGGAAACGGAGAGTCTGATTGTTGATACAAGTCTTCAACTTGTTGGGGTTACTCTTATGACCCAAATATCGGCGAGGCCTTCCTATAAAAATGTTTCAGTGTATTTTGCCAGTTAGATTCATTTGGGTTAACTGATCTTTGAAAAACATTTCTCTCTGGGAGGTTAAGCTAATTCTTGCCGAGTATTAACTACATAAATCATAGTTTATATGTGTGTGTGTGTGTGTGTGTGTGTGTGTTTTGGAGAGATTTTTTTGCTACAGAGTGTGTGTACTTGTCAGAGAGACAGAAAGAGAGAAATCACTCCTCAGGGGATGGCCATGCCACAATCCCGTCTCCTCCATTCGCCTCTTGGGATTTGGGGGATGTATGCATACATGCCCAGTGTGAGTTTCAAGCCACCAGGTCCAGGACTTGAAGTGCAGCCAACCATGGGGGAGTCCAGTGCCATGCCACTATGCCACCTGCTCGACCCCCTTTTTTTTAAATTTTTGATAGCATGTACATGTGTGTATGTGAGAGACAGTCTGGTCACACTACAATTTCTGGCCCCTAGCCCTTTAGCTTCTCAAGATTTGGGATAAGTAACTGCTGTACCCAGTGCGTTTCAGGTCTACTGGCCGGAGAGGTAAACCTTGACTGCTATGCACTTGTCAGCACTGCAGTCCAGCACGCCACCAACAGCACCACAGAAGCTGAACCACGTCTTGTAATTTTAAGTTTCTCCCATGATGCTAGGCTAATGGAAGTTGACTGAAGTGGAAAAGGGGGAAATTTATGGAAAAATAGAAATAAGGACCTGCCCCATGGCACAATGGTTAAATGCTCTGCATAGGAAGCTGAATCCCACATGGTTAGAATCCTGGCTCTGGTGGCTTAAAAAACATGCTGGGCAAATGTGTGTGTCCCAAATCCTGATAGGGTGGAGAAATGGAGGAAAAAGAACTGCAGTGTGGTCACACCCCATTGGAGCTTGCTTTCTTCCTTGTGAGTGTAAGTGCCCCCTAGCATTAAAAAAAATAAGAGAAAGAAAAGAGAAAAACAGAATAGAAGTATGAGTTTATTTCGGTATGAACAATAGAATTGAAATTTCTTAATACATATTTGCCATGAAAATTTTGAAGACCCCTCATATATGGCTTGTTGTTTATTCTGTAATAAGCAGATTTGGCCAACCAGAGGACAAGTGACAGCGAATGCTGTGGGTGTGAAGTCGCAGGAGGTGGGACAGGAATGCAGAAGGAAGGTGGGAAGGAGAAAGACGTGGCTAAAAGTTGCCTGTATTGCCATTTGAGCTGATGCTGTGGAGATGCTCACCCACAGTGTCATGCTTGTGCATTTCTTGTGCAGATCAGCTCTAGGGTGTTCATGCTTGTTATGTGCCAACTGCTACCAAATAGGACACGCTCCATGCCGTGGATGAAGGAGAGATGCTGCATTTTGTTGTTTAATTTTGCTGAATACTGTTGAAAACTATTCAGGTATTTTGTAAGCACTTTTATAAAAGCATACTCATTTATTTCATGGAAGGGGGAGAGAGAGAGAGAGAGAGAGAGAGAGAAGAGAAAGATAAAGAGGCACCCTAACAGGGTCTTCATGCTGCGGTCTGCCCCCAGTCTCAGCTAGCCTTGCTGAGTGTGCCCGTGTAATCAGGGAGGTCCCAGACCTGGACCTTTCCTGGGTAAGTCCAGTGTGTTACCATGCCACTGCCTGGCCCTGTAAACACTCTCTGAAGACTTCCTGTAAGTCAGAAGCTAAACCAAGGACAGGGAGCTGACGCCAAAGGTCCTTGCCTTTAAAGGTATCATGTCGTATAGTGGGAGATAAACAGCTGTACACAAACTATATAATAATGGACTTGGTATTATTACAAGAGAAATAGAAGAGACTAGCTTAATTTTCTTGAGTTGGAGAGGGAGCACAAAGGAGGTGATATTTCAGGTGGCTTTGAAAGTTGACTAGGAGTTCATCAAAGGCAGGAGAAGGGAGGGGAAATAGTAAATGCTAGGGTATAGTGCTGAGAAAGAACGGTGGACTCAGAGAAATGTAAAAAATCCCCGGCTGGTACAGAGGGTGACCTGTGATGGGAGCAAGGACGCAGAGGAAGGGGGGTTGAGCCCAGGTTGTGGGCGGGGCGAGCCCAGGTTGTGGGCGGGGCGGTGAGCCCTGCAAATGAATTTGGGTTTCATTCGGTAGCTGCAAAGAGCCAGCACAGGCCTTTAAGCAAGGGACTTAAATGATTAGGCATAAAGTGAGACAAATTGTTCTGTAAACGTGGAAGGTGGACAATTCAAAGCTAAGCTCTCTTAAGAGTAGACACAATTGGGACCAGTAGTTAGCATAATGGCTATGTTGCTGAACTCCCATATAGCTGAATGCAGTTCGAGTCCCCGACCCGGTGGCTTAAACTCATGCTGGGCACGTGTGCGTGCGTGCCCAAGATCCCAAGAGGAGAATGGAGGAGAAGGGATTGCAGCGTGGCCATCCCCCCTGGGGGATGATTTCTCACTTTCTGTGTCTCTCTGTCTTTCTGGCAAGCACATGCGCCCTATAGCGAAAACCTCTCCAAAAAAAAAAAAAAAAAAAGAGTAGACACAGTTAAAAATATTGGGTGAGCAAACATAAAAAAGATTGATCTCAGTCAGTGTTGGAGAAAGTCAGTCAGTCATTATCAGCCTGGGCATCTTAGCCATAGCTACCAAAATTAAAATGTGGGCAGGAATGTGGGGCTTCTTGTGTAATCCATTTCTCCCTTTGTTGTATTTTTTTACAGTCAACTTTATAGCAAACTTATTTGTGAAAAAGAGAAAGATCAAATCCCACTGTAATAAAGTTAAAGCTATAACACAAAACATTTAAAATCTCTATTTGCTATAGGGCACATGCGCTCTCCAGAAAGAGAGAGACAGAGAGATAGAAAGTGAGAAATCACCCCTCAGCGGGGATGGCCACGCCGCAATCCCTTCTTCTCCATTCTCCTCTTGGGATCTTGGACACGCATGCACAGGTGCTCAGCCTGAGTTTAAGGCACCGGGTCTGAGGCTCGAACTGTGGTCGATTATGTGGGAGTCCAGCGACATAGCCATTACGCCAACTGCTGGTCCCTAAAATCTCTATTTAAAAATTTATTTTAAAAAATGAATATTCATTCTGAAATACTTAAAAATCGTACTGGAGCTTACTATAAACAAGTTGACTAGAATTTTTGTCTACGAAGAAAATGGGAGTCACGTTTCTCACAAATAATGACAACAGTTTTTGCACTATCAGCAATTTGTTATTTTCCTCCAGGGATGCAGTTAATCCAAGTTGTAGATAATGCCAAATAAATATTTGATATTTAGCTTTGAACTGTGCTCTTACAACTGCTTTTAAATGTGGATTTGGAAATCACTCCTAAGATAACTGGGAACTGACTTTAAAAAAAAAATGTACACTAAATAGTTTTTTTAACATAGACCATGGACTTCTGAGTTGATCCTTTACTGCAACTGTCTTTTCAAGTTCGAATGTGTGTCTGAAAAGTTCCAGCACTTAGATCAAGAAGCTTATAACTGATAGCCTCTATTTTATCACACTCAGCTTTCTGGAAACAACAAATTGAAAATGCATGCTCTTAAGTGAAGACGTTCAGAAGCTATCTTCCACATGAGCTCCTTAGTTAAACATCCAATTACTAAGGTTAACTTACCAAGTTTAGCAACTACACTTCAGAAGAACCAAGATGGTGCTGTTTTTCCTCACCTCTTGTGAGACAAGACATTTGGAACACATTTGTCTTCTTTAAGACATTTATGAAAAACACTGGATCATTGGTCTTAAAGAACATAGAGTAACTTAAACTTCCTAGTACAATATGTTCTAGGCTTTCCAGGAAGCGCCCATGTTGTTATAATATTTGAAAAAGGAGCTGTTAGACCATGAGGTCATAATTCTCATTCTTTTGAACATGATTCAGAGCTATCCTTGGTGCCTGAGAAAGGTCTGTGTGAACCCATCGGCTCCCTGAAACATAGAGGATACCTTATAGGGCAGGTGTTCATGGAGGCAGGTTAACAACTGCCCAGCTCCATAAACAGTATAAGCACAGCAGGGAAGCTGCCTTCTATCCTTTGTTTCCATTTTAAAGACACTATTTGGAAAACTCCACAGCTCCAATAAAAGTGCCTTGCCTTGTGGCTGGAGTCTCTCAAGAGTCACAGCTTTTTCTTTTCTTTTAATGTTAATTTTTATTTAATGAGAAAGAGGCAGAGAGTCAGAAAGGGACACCCTAACAGAGTCATCATACCACTCACTATCCACACCCAGCCTCAGCCAGTCTGGATCTTGGGCACAGGTACAACCAACATGCTTACAGAAGTTCTGGGATGTGAACCTGGGACCTTTCTCTTCTGGGTCATTGCATTATCATTGTGCCACTCTACCACCACTTGGTCCAAGCAATTCTTTTTTTTTTTTTATTCATTTATTTATTTTTGAGAGATTTTTTGTTGTAGGGTTCATGCACTCTCTGGAGAGACAGAGAGATAGAAAGCAAGAAATCATCCCCCAGGGGGATGGCTATGCTGCAGTCCCTTCTCCTTTATTCTCATTTTGGGATTTGGGGCATGCACACACATGCGCCTGGTGTGAGTTTTAATCTGCTGGGTCCAGGACTTGAACCATAGTCGACAACATGGGAGTCCAGGGGTATAGCCATTGTGCCATCTGTTGGTTCCTAAGCAATTCTTTTAAAGAAGTAAGATGAATAAGAGAATAGAGAATTCTGGGAACCTCAATTTAAAAATTACAGGAAATCAAGCAAGAAGATCATGTCCCTGGTTGAAAATCTTTAACACTTAGATGATTACCTCTGCTCTTATTGGACCAAAACACACACTTTAGAGAATACATTTTGGGGAGGCCAACAGGTGGCATGGTGGTTAAAGCACTGGACTTCCACATGGCTGACCATAGTTCAATTCTTGGACCTGGTGGCTTGCTTTCTCATTTTCCCTCTCTCTCTCTCTCTCTGTCTCTCCTAGTCAAGTTAAAAATTAATAATAAGGACCAGCAGTTGGTGTAATGGTTATGTCTCTGGACTCCCATGTAGTCAATTGCGGTTCGAGTCCCGGACTTGGTGGCTCAAACTCATACCAGGCGCATGTGCATGCTTACCCAAGATCCCAAGAGGAGAATGGAGGAGAAGGAATTGCGGTGTGGCCATCCCCCCTGGAGGAGGGTGATTTCTTGCTTTCTGTCTGTCTGTCTCTCTGTCTTTCTGGCGAGTGCATGCGCCCTATAGCAAAAACCTCTCCAAAAAAAAAAAATTAATAATAATATATAAAAATTTAAAAATACATTATTTGTATAAATATCTTTGATTCAGTTAGAAATATATAGTTTTGGATCATTTTCAAAAAAATAATAATTTGCCCAAATACCCCATATGTCAATTCATATTTTTAAAAAAGTAGTGAAAGTATCTTTTCACTTTTTTTTTTAATGGACATGTTTAAGTCTCTCTCTTTTTTAATTTGTGGAGCTGGGATTTGAACCATGGATGGCCATATGGCATCTGGCTCCCTTAATCACTAGGCTACAGGGCCAGCTCTTTTTTCATTTTGTCTGTTAGCAGTAATCCTGCTATTTTCCCTGTGACAGGACTGAGACATAAGAAAGGTTCAAGGGCAACTGGAGAGGAGAAATCCAGTCAGAAGTCTTCTAGGACACACTTCTCTTCCCTCTCCTCCTTCATACCCTCTTCTTCCACTGCCTTTTTGTCAAACTAATGAGGCTCTGGCCACCATACTAGTATATAGATTGCATTCCACTGTTGTGTGTGTGCTGTGACCCTTCCTTTCTTTGGAATTTACAATCCTTTCTGCTCTTGCAGTTTAAAAACTGCCAGCTGTGAATTGGTGGATGTGCAACACGGAAAAAAGCAAAAACCCACTAAATTCATACTACCATGGTGATACAATGACAATCATAGTTTTCAGGAAGGTCAGCTATTATGCTATCAGGTAGATCTGTGTTCAATTGTACAGAAGTAAAACACCTTTACTTCTTTAGGATCAAAAAATCCCAAGACATCCTCCTCAATTACATCTGAGAGAAGTTTGTGCTGTTGGCAGACATCTGGAGAATGTTCAAGTCAAGATGTTGAGATGAAAGGAACCAGCAGATGGCGTAATGGTTATGTTGCTAGACTCCCATATTATCGACCACTGTTCAAGTCCCAGACCCGGCAGCTTAAAACTCACACCAGGCCCTTGTGCATGGTTGCCCAAAATCCCAAGAGAATGGAGAAGAAGGGATTGTGGTATGGCCATCTCTTGGGACTGATTTTTTGCTTTCTGTCTCTTTGTCTCTCTCTATCTCCCTGGCAAGCGCATGCACATTATAGCAAAACAACAACAACAACAACAAATACTCTAAAAAAAAATGTTGAGATGATATTGCTTGAAATATAAGAGAGTTGTTCATGAGTATTAAGCAGATGGCCTGTTGAAATGAAACCAAAACACAAAAAACAAACAAAAAAAATTCACCAGAAACAGATTGGGGAATTATATATATTACTTTATTTCAGTTATTTTCTAAAGTAGATAAAATATTGCCAGAAATATAGTAACAATGTTAACAGTCATTTCTTCTTGGGACTGGAATTTGGGACAATTATTTTTCTTCTTCTTTATACTTTTTTGTAATTTCCTATTTTTAACAGTTATAATGTCTTATTTTTGTAAACAGGAACAAACAAACAAAAAACAGCTCCAAATTGTTTTCCCTTTTTAAGGAATGGAAAGGCTAGGGTGCGGTTGGGATGTCATGTTTGCTTTTGGTGTGTGAGGTCTCAAATAATTTTTTAAAGTGTATCGATTTCTTCCATTTGAAGGAGAGGCAGAGATAAAGAGACAGGCATCTCCAGCAGGGTCTCCAGGCTATGATCCACCCTCAGTGACAGCTAGCCTGGATTATGGGCACTTGTGCATGTCTGGCATGACCAGGGAGAGCCCAAAATCCCAAAGGAGGGAGAAATGAAGGGGAAGGGATTGTGGCATGAGCATTCCCCATGAGAGTGAGGGGTTGCACACATTCCTAACTCTGTAGTGAGTGCACGAGTCTCACTGCTTTTTCCTTTTTTCCAAAATCCATTAACAGACCACTATTTTTCCATTAACAGGATTCTTCCTACATCCGTCCCTGGCATAGTATCTTTGAGATGTATAGTTTCAACCAATTACAGTGTATTCTTTTACTAACCTCTTCCCAAGACACAGAATTTCCCTTTTCCTTGAGATACAGATTAAGCCTTTCTTTTACTAATCTCTTCCCAAGACACAGATCTTCCCTTCCAGTCACCAACCCAAGAACTGTAGGACCCACCTATAACCTACAGACCCCTCCCTCTTCCACCTGTCCTGCCTCTTTGGGCCAGACCAATGGAAATCTCTCGCCTAATTTTGTCTGCTAATCTCAAAAAATCAAATAAAAAGATCCCCTGTACCTGACCACCCGGAGAGATAGGCATGCTTTTTTGCCTCTTCTATGGGCCTAGGTCACTCATATTCTGCTTGAAAATAAACCACATAATTATTGATTATTAATTTTTAGAGTTGGTTATTTTCCTGTTGACAATATACATATATATATGTGTGTGTGTGTATATATATATATATATATACACACACACACACATATATGTACATACACATACACACACATGAGAGATTTGGAGAATCTCTTGACTGAACAAAACAATTGGAAGGTATATCACTTAAGTACATTTTATTTATTTATTTTTAAGAATTATTTTATTTCATGTCGTATCATCATTATTATTTGTTTAATATGACCAGAGGGAGATAGAGAGAAAGGGAAAGTAGGAAAGCAAGCCATGGTTGACCATGTGGGAGTCCAGGGCCTTAACCACCATGCCGCCTGCCAGCCCCCTTAAGTACACTTTATAATTTTGAATGTACAAAGGGACTTCAAGTAGTTCCTGGGAAATGGAATTAGGGCACAAGTTTATTGTGGTTCAAAGAATTGTGAAGTCCAGGCATAGTTTTTTCATAATGTACATTTCCATGGACTTTTGGAATACCCCTCATGTAGAATAAAGAATAGAGCTAACTGAATCAACATAATGCCTTGAACTTAGATTTTTTTCAAACTAAAGGAATTACCAAGTGTGATTTTGCAGCCCAGTTTTGCAATGTATTATAAATTCCTGAACTAAGAGAGGAGAGAGTACAGTATGGTGGCCGTGATAACACTCGCAGTAGAATTCGTGGACGGAAATACCAACTCTGTAAAAATAGTAATTGATGCGGTTTATTTCAAAGCACAAATTGGAGTAACCTAGGTCTGGATAGAAAGCAAAATATGCCTTTCTCTCAGGGTGATCAGGTACCGGGGTTCCTTTTATTTGATTTTGAGAGCGAGAGACAGAGTTTGGAATTTAGTGAAGAGTTTTTCCATTGGTCTGGCCCAGAAAGGTGGGACGTGTGGAAGGTGGCAGGGGGAGGGGAGGCTTGTAGGCTCTAGGTGGGTTTTACAGTTTTAGGACGGTGATTGGAAAAGGAAGGTTGCTGAGATCAGAAAGAAATATATTTTAACAGCAGTAAGTAGGCTTAATATACATCACAAAGATACTCCAATACTATGTCAGGGGAAGGATATAAGAATCCTGTTACCAACGGGCAAAATAGTCTGTTAATGTTTGTGGGTGTGACTCCCTCCAGGCCCCATGGAGAAGATTTTGGAAAAAATAGGAAAAAGCAGTCAGACTTCTGTCCACAAATTGCTGTTCTGAAACAAAGGAGGAAGAGACGAGAAGGAAATACAGGCAATATGTGGGGAATCTAGAGGAATAGTAGAGATCGCAGAAGTAGAAAGTGGCCAATTCAGGAGTGCTGAACAAGAACAGGGGATGTTTGGGTAGGAACTTTAACTCTGAATAGACATGGTAATTGGTCTATTGCCCTACCACTAGCCTTTTTCACAAAACTTTGAACTCCAAATAACTTTTTAATAGGGACATGACCCTTAATAAGTAGTCATGAATACTAGAATGTTGAAAGTATTTGGTGAGTTGCATGTGAAATAAATTGTGGCTTAAGCAATAGAAAAGGTTTCTTCTTACATAGAGGAAGTCTGAGGTTAAGCAGTACAGGACTTGTCTGGAGACACCACAAGTCTTCTGGAACGCAAGCTTCATCTAGTTCCGCCTCCACTCTGACAGTGTAATTCTTCTCCTCATGGCCCAGTATTGCTGCTGGAACTCGAGCCATGACACTCTCGCTCCAGAGTCTGAGCATGCATTAAGTACAGCCTTTTTCTTTCAGGAAACTTTCTGAACGTCCACATGACTCTTGAGCCTTTATGGCCATATCCTAATCACAGGACTGTGAATGCATAGAGAGATTAGTAACTATAGTCTTTTACCTGGACTGCATTGTGACCAGATAGAAATCACAGTTCTGTTATTGAGGAAGAAGGCAGAATGTATACGTGGGAAGCAACAATTCTGTCATGCTATATTTGCCTTTAAAGGGAACAATAGTATATGTTGCTATTTTTCTCATTTTTATAAAATGCATATCTCAGTGAATTGTATAGGATCTGATTTTGTATTACTGTGCAAACTGGTATTGATCAGAAGTAAATTTAGAAAACACCAGATTGTGCTTTTCTGGGTACTTCTGGTGCAAAGAGACTCTTGGCAGAGAGTGATACTGACTGAAGAAAGGAACCATGCTTCTCTCTAATACTGTAGCCATCCTAAAGGCTAGTTCTTGATTCCCAAGGAGAATGAGACTTAGTTATAGACTTGCCTTGAAACTCTGTGTGTGTGTATGTGCACGTGCACGTGTGTTCACATGCATGTGTTTGTATCTAAGACTCGGAGCAGGGTCAGCCCTGTGGTCTAGGAGTTGAGAGAACCAGATTCGATATGGCCCTTTTGGCTGGAGTTCTGGCTCCTGAGGTTTGAAAAACATTCCAGGCACATGTACCTAAGTGCCCCAAATCCTGAGCAAATGGAGAAATGGAGAAGAGGTTACAGTGTGGCCATACCCATTGAGGGGGTGCTTTCTCCCTCTCTCCCTCTGCCTCTCTCCAGTGAGTACATGTCTTCTGGCAATAAAAATAAAAATGTTCAGAGTAGAGGAATGATACCGGATATGTAGACACTCTGTCGCTAATTTAAGTCCTTTGTGATCCTGAGTGTATTGTTTGGCCTTATCTGTCAAATAAGGGAGTTAGGGCAGATGTTCATGAAATCTTTATGAGGTTTAATCTTCCATAGCCCCAAACACAAGGGGTCTGTTTAACCATCCACATAGCCACTCATCACTCATCCTTCTGCGTACCCCTCTATCTGTTTGTCTATACATTTATCCATGTGTCCATTCATTCACCTACTCAGGCATCCATCCATCAATTTTTTTTTAAGGTTTTCTTGCCATGAGGCATTTGCACTTGCCAGAGAAAGAGAGAGACAGAGACAGAAAGAAGAAAAGTCAGAAATCAGACCTTGGGAGGATTGCCATACCATGATCCCTTCTCCTCCATTTCCCTCTTGGGATTTTGGGCACGCACACAAACACACTCAGTACGTTTCAAGCCTCTGGGTCTGGAACTTGAACCATGGTCATCTATGTGAGAATCCAGTGCCTTAACCACCACATCACCTGCTGGTCCCCCACCTATCAAGTATTTTTGAGCACTCCCCACATGCCTGACAATGTGCTAGGGTTGGTAACTCAAAACTAAATAATCTGTCAGCCTCACAAAGCTTATGATTCAGTCTCAGGCACCGATCCACCTCAGTGGTACAGAGGTAATGCGCTGCTCAAGAGAAGCTGGATCCTACCTAGTGACTGACTGGGGTTCAAATTCCTGGCCCAATCAGCCTGAAATATGCCTAGCATATATGCTAGTACTGAATATCCAACGGGCTGGATGATTGGGGGAAGGTTATTGTGGCTTAACTAAACCCTGTGGAGGGTGCTTATCTCTTTCTCTTTTACTTTATCATGAACAAAAACAAACCAAACCAAAACCCATACTGTCTACTTCTCTGGAAGTCGGTACAGGGTCTAGAAATGGAAGACATCATGGTGACCCTGACAGATCTCATGTGAGTTGTCATGATGGTATTAACTGTGGAACTAGAACTCACATCTCATGTGATGACGAATGTGACCAGAGAAGGACAAAGCAAGAGGAAGAGAGAGAGAGAGCCAGAAAGTGAGAAATCAAGCCTCCACGTTCAGGACTTGAACCGTGGTCAGCCATGAGGGAGTCCAGTGCTCTTAATCACCACGCCATCTGCTGGCCCCTTATTATTACTTTTAATTTTACTATGGGGCACATGTGCTCGCCAGACAGAGGCAGAGAGAGCAAGAGAGTGAAAGCAAACCATCATGTTTGGGACTTGAACTGTGGTCACCTGTGTGGAAGTCCAGCACCTTAACCACTGAGTCACCTGCTAGCCCCTCTATATATCTTTTCAAAGCAGCATTCTTCAGTTATGTGTATGAGTGTACTACTGTGAGTGTGTGTATTACGTGTGTGTGCACATGTGCCCTGAGACCATTTAATATATTCTCATCACCTCTCATTTTGGGCCTCTAACTCTAGGCTCCAGTTGCTGCTGATTTCTCTGTTTCATCCCAGAACACATATATTTCAGGATAATTTTCTTTTAAACAAATACCCAGATCAGTTTGTTCATTTGTTTTTAGGTTTTTGCCATAGGGTATGAGTGCTTGTAAGAGAGAGACAGAGAGAGGGAAAGTGAGATATCACTCTCCATGGGGGATGGTCATGCCCCAATCCCTTCTCTTCTATTATCCTTTGGGATTTTAGGCATGCTTGCACACATGCCTGGCATGATTTTCAAGCCATCAGATTCAGGACTGGAACTGTAGTCAGCAGTGTGGGAGTCTAGCACCTTAACTACCTCACTACCTACTGGGCCTCAGATCAGGTTGTGTTCCTATAATTTAGTGCTTGCCTTTTGCCTTTGGATCACATTTTCTGTGGCCTCAGTGACACTGATAGCTTTAGCATGATGGACCTAGAGCCACCATCTCAAGGTAAAGATTCTCCTATTGAACCTCAAGAACATTTTATTTGTGTTTTTACTTGGTTATTTATTTTTTTACACATTTATTCATTTAGGAATAATTTAGATGTTTATGTTCCATTTACTAGCTCTTTCTATAAAGTTAGGCTTGAAAAATAAATCAGCCAGGCTCAGGGTTCTGCTTTTAAGGTTAGGGACAAACATGTTTTCAGCTGTCTAAGTAAGTTGGATCAAAATACAAGGGGACTTCAAAATGTTTGTTGACAAATGGAATTAAAGTATGAATTTATTTTGGTGCAAAATTGGTTGAAAGCCACTTACAGTCTTTTCATAAAAGGCATTTTCCCACAAGCTTTTTGAAGACCGCTTGTAAAAACTAATAAAAGCAGCCATCTTGTGCTGTCCATGGTCCTGCCATTGCCTTACCCTACCCTTGGCCTGGTCTCACCTTTGCCTACATGTGGGCTGCCTGGGGCTTTGCTGTTGGCGTGTCACCCGCAGCCCTGCCTCTTCTGACTCTTTGACCTGTCACCAGCTCACCTATCACCCCTGCCTGATGTGGATGTCTGGGGCTACATATTACATCACCTTGAAAAGCCCTAATGATTTTTTTTCTTTTTCTTTTTCTTTATTTATTTTAAGTTTACTATAGGACATGTATGCTCACCAGAGAGAAACAGAGATAGAGAGAGAGTGCAAGAGAGAAGAAAAGTGAGAAAACAAGGTCTGGGACTTCCACCATGGTTGGCCATATGGGAGTTCAGCGCCCCAACCACCATACCTCCTTCTGGCCTCCCAAGGACTCTTATCTAACAATCTCAGATTGGATCCTTTGGTTCAGCTGGATATCTGGCAAAAGAGGGTCTTTGCAAATGTTTCCCCCATATCCTTTCAAATTCATCTTCATAGTTTTTTCCCTAGTAGAGGG
This sequence comes from Tupaia belangeri chinensis, assembly GCF_000334495.1. Taxonomy (NCBI): domain Eukaryota; kingdom Metazoa; phylum Chordata; class Mammalia; order Scandentia; family Tupaiidae; genus Tupaia; species Tupaia belangeri. The sequence continues at coordinate 5,687,221 of NW_006160040.1, read as the reverse complement.
ATTCCTGTGAGCCGATTACTACACAAAAATACTTTCTGTTGTTATTAGTGCAGAACTGGTTCTATGTTAGCTTAGGGTGTCCCCTCACATCTTATCATCTGTAGGAAAAATCTCACCTCTTTCCCCAGTAGTGGCAAAAGCCTTGAAGAATTACATTTCTGCCCATTGACAGTGACCATTGAACCTGATTTGCTGTGTTCAAAATCTAAAGCTTTCAATCTCTTGTTAATTTAAGATAGATTAATTTGTTCTATTTTTCTACAAGATTGTCTTTCTAATGTGTTTAGTTTGTAGTTTTGTAGGTGCAGCTGTGTCTTTAAGAAGACATGATACATAAAAACCTTCATTTACTTTATCACTAAATAACTTTTCATAATTAAGCTAAAAAGTGCAAATAAGTTGTATCAAAATGATTATTTTAAAATCGTGGTTGGATATTGACCCACACTGTAATGAATATGGAGAATGAATGCAGCTTGATTTATTGAAGTGGTAGGTAATTTATGATAATTCAATTTTTAAAAATATAAGTATCTAAATTATGTAGCCAAATAAATGATAATTTAAAAAAGATAAGCCTAATTACAAAACTCGATTTCCATACTCCTGTTCAGGAATATTTGTTACAAAATATGAAGTGCACCTGTAAATGCCTTACAGTATGTAATCCTGGCCTCCAAAAACAGACAGTGGATTCTGAAGCAAGTGACTGCGTTTGGGGTTAATCAGAGCCTGAGTACAAGAAATTCCTTTTCTGGGCATATGGTTGATAAGCTGATGGTTAATATTGACATTTTATTGGCATTGCTTATGTAGCTTTGGTTCCTAGCTAAAGATTTTGATAAATACATTGATTAACTATCTTTATAATTGATGATAATAGCCCGTTTTAAATTTTTATATGCATTTTCCAAGCAGAAAAAAGAATCTATCTCCTTTTAAAGATTTAATAAAGAACAATAGAGTAAGACATTTTTTATAAAAATGTTTCAGATAAAAATTATAGGCAATTTAACATGTATTTAGTTAAAAATTGATTTGGTTTTTCTTTTCCTTTCTTTAAATAGCATGCAGGTTTTTGTCTAATCGTCAGTCTCTCAGACATAAAGGCACAGGTGGGTTTAGGAATGGTCCAGAGTGTCACATGGCTTCAGGGTAAGGAAACTAGCTGGGGGGCCCGTGGTGCAGGAGTCGCATAAAACTCTGGGATGCTGAACCCACATGGACAGTCCTGGGGAGGAGAATCTGTGCTGGGGTGCCTGTCTCTCTCTCACTCCCTCACAAGAAATACATTACAAAAAATCTTCAAAAAGTAAAGGAAAAAGTAAATTAGTTGGGCACTGGGGGCTGGTGCCAGAGCATCTGCTGAGGGCTCCCGGCCACAGCACAACCCTCCCTGTCCTGTGTCTCAAGAGCAGGAAGAACAAAGGCTATGGGTTAGTGAAATGATTAGAAGTTGCAATCTGTGCTCATCCTTTAAGCCTACTCTTTTACTTCTGCGGATTTATTCTATGGAAATAATTGAACATATTCAAAGAGTTAGCTGCAAGTTTATTGATCACATATCGGTTTGTAACATCATCCACTTGGGGAAAAGAACCTAATTGTTCATCAGGAGGGTTGGTTAAATAAATCAAACCATTATAAAAGCTGTTAGGAAATAAAATATAGGCAGAGGTTTCCAAATTTAAAAACAAATGAACAAACAAAAAATTAAAAAATGAGAACTCTTTTCCTAAGTAAAAATTTGTGAGGGATTCCAAATATGTCAAAGAGATAGAAAGCGACCTGCTCTGTTGAATTGAGGTGGCAGGTCTGGAGCTTCAGCTACCTGCACCCTCTCCCCGCACTGGGGTTCCACTTAACCTCTGTCAGATTCTTGAAAAAGCTCTGAGAGACCTGTTTGAGAGAATATTTTAGATGAAAATGTATTGACATGGAAATATATTTTTGGTCTGTTACATTAAGAAAACAGATTTGAAAACTCTATATAGGATCAGCCCATAGCCTGGTGGTTAAGGTGGCTGGATCCTAATGGCCAACAGTGAGGTTCAAGTCCCAGACCCAGTTGCTTGGGAAATATGCTGCTAGGTGTGAGTGTGTGTGTGCCCAAAATCCCAAAAGGAGGGAAAAATGGAGACGGGATTATGGTGTTACCATGCCCGTGGAGGGTGCTTTCTTGCTTTCCTTCTCCCTCTCTCTCTCTGTCTTTCTCTGGTAAGTGCCTGCACCTTCTAGCAAATTAGGAAAAAAGAAAAGAAAACACAATATAATTCCAATTTTGTAAAAAAAAAAAAAGAAGGTGTTTCATTTGTGACTTGCAGTGTTAGAGTGTGTGTGTGTGTGTGTGTGTGTGTGTGTGTGTGTGTGTTGGTGTGTTTGTGGCAAAGAAAAATATCTTGGAATCTACAAGTAAACTGTTTTGAACTTTTTCGAGAAGTTTATTATTTATTCCATTATAGAAAAGGAAAGAGAAAAGAAAAGAGAGAGAGAGGCGTCCTCAATGAGGTTTTCATGCCATCATCCAACCCCATCCTCAGCCAGTCAGATCACAGGGACACACATCTGTGAGCTTTGTAGTTAGGGAGACTGCAGGACGTGAACCTGGTACCTTCCTATGTGACTTCAATATTGCAGAAAGTTGTATTACCGCTATACCACCATAGCTAGAGATTAAACTGCTTTTAAATTCTGATTATAAGTATTTTAATTATTTTTCTCTTTGCTACCTATAGTTTTAATTTTTAAATAACGACCATGTATTATTTTCATAATAAGGAAATATTTTTGGTAAAACATATATATTAATTTCCAGAAACCACAACTATAGGATATACAGTATTTGATACAAGTAACTTTCTTTTTTTTTTTTTTTTGAGAGGGTTTTGCTACAGGGCGCATGCGCTCGCCAGACAGACAGAGAGAGACAGAGAGACCGAAAGTGAGAAATCACCCCCCGGGGGGGATGGCCACGCCACAATCCCTTCTCCTCCATTCTCCTCTCGGGATCTTGGGCACGCACGCACACGCGCCCGGCGTGAATTTAAGCCACCAGGTCCGGGACTCGAACCGCAGTCAATTACGTGGGAGTCCAGCGACATAGCCATTACACTAACTGCTGGTCCCGATACTAGTAACTTTCAACTTTCAAAAAAAATTAACGTAAATAGTGTGTAGTCTCTGTCCCAGTTTTCTATTGGTAGATAGATTTGCTTTGACCCATATAATGCAGTGGAAGTGGAGCTAACAGGTGTCATAGTGGTTAAGTGGTTAAGCGGTTAAGGTGCTGGACTCTCACGTGTCTAACTGTGGCTCAAGTCCTAGACTTGGTGGCTTGGAAATCATGCTGGGCACATGTGTGTGAATGCCCAAAATTCCAGGAGGAGAATGGAGGAGAAGGGTCTGTGATGTGGCCATCCCCCCTCAGGGCTGATGTCTCACTTCCTCTCATAGTCTCTCTCTCTGGTGAGCATACATGCCCTATGGCAAAAACCTTACAAAAACAAAATAAGAATACAGTGGAAGTGATGCTTGTCAATCCCAGAGCTAGGCCTTACTTAACAGGTATTGCTGCTTCCCCTCTTATGGGGGAAGGTGCTCCAGTGGAGATATAGGGTGAGGATGATGATGATAAGAAGTCCAGGAGAGGAGGGAACCATATAGGGTACGGAGAGAGCTAAAGACCACTACACTTACTGCACTTACTACAACTGCTTGTGTGTTTGACAGGCAGCAAGGAACGAAGTATAGCAGTCTCCTAATGGTGGTTTCAATTGGCCTTAGAGGGTCTGTCATTTAGCAAGATTAGAGCTGTCAGCATTGGCTGATGTAGGGACTGGTGGGGCAAGAGCCATAATTGCTTCAGATAGTTGCTGGCCCTTGGATCTCTGGAAAGAAAGACTTTCTAAGCACTGATCCTAGGCGTTACCTCCTAAATACATACTGCCTTTCAAATGCTCTGTTGCGATAGCTACACGGTACACTGTTAAGGGTTGAATTGTGCCTCCCCTCCCCCCCCGATTAATGTGTTGAAGTCCTAACCTGTAGTACCTCAGAACATGATCTCATTCTGCTTTGTGCTGCTATCACAGAATAACTGGAACTGGATAATTTATGATGAACAGAGATCTATTGGCTCATGGTTCTGGAGGCTGGAAGTTCCAATACTGAGAAGCCAAGATCCAATGAGGGCCTTCTTGGCTCATCATCCCATGGAGAAAGGGCAAAGAGGATGAGAGAGTGCAAGAGGTCAAAATCGAAGCCTCAAGCCCTTTTATAATCCATAAGCATTAATCCATTCATGGGAGTGGAACCCTCATGACCTGAACACTCCTTATTAGGCCCAATTTCCCAACACTGTTGCATTGGGGATTCAGTTTCCAAAACATGCTTTTAGGGGATACAATTCAAACTATAGCAAGACCTGATTTGGAAATATGATTCTTACAAATATAATTAGTCAAAATGAGGTCGGGAGGGTGAACCCCAATCCACTATGACTGATACCCTCATAAAAAAGGGAAATTTGGACAGAGACACACAGAGAATCCCATGTGAGGATGAAGGCAGAATCATGTAACACAGAAGCTGGGAACTGCCAGAAGTTAGGAGAGAGGCATGAACAGATTCTCCCTCACAGCCCTCAGAAAAAACTAACCCTGCAGACGCATCTTGCAATTCTAGTCTCCATGACTATGAGACACCAAGCTTCTGTTGTTTGAACTGCCCAGGCAGTGGTACTTAATTAGGCGGCCCTAAAAAGTGGATACCAGCACCTGACCCCTACCATCTGCAGGCCTGGATGGGTAATCACAGGACAAATCTGTGCCCACAACAAGGTCGCTGATAAATGGCATCAAATCTTAATCCAGTTAAAATTAAAATTCCTATTTCTGAGGCCAGTAGATGGCATAGTGGTTAAGGCGCTGGACTCCCACATGGTCAACCGTGGTATGAGTCCTGGAGGTGGTGGCTTTAAACTCAAGTCAGGCATGTGTGTGTATGCCCAAAATCCACAGAGGAGAATGGAGAAGGGATTGCAGCATGGCCATCCCCCCAGGGAGTGATTTCTCACTTTCTGTCTCTCTGGCTAGTGCATGTGCCCTATAGCAAAAATCTCTCAAAAATTAAAAAAAAAATTCTCGTTTCTTTCAAAAGTTTTGTGGAAAGCCATCTATTAATATCTAAATTTATCATTTGGATATTCTTGAAATACCCAAATACTAGATATTTGAAATATGAGAAAGAGAAAATAATTTTTGATAGGAGGATCCCATTAAAACTTCTGAAATCATGCCAATAGGTTATTTCATTTACCTTCTTTGAGACATGCAAGAATGTCTTCACTTTCACTCTTCCAGAATTTACAGGGAGTTAAGCATTGGTTTTCCTCTAGAAACCTGATTTAACCTAGCTATATTAGAATTGGCACTTGATTATCTGATACAATCATTTGCATGATCCTAGTGCCATAGTTGTTGATAGCTGATATTAGAATCTTAAAAGTGGCATGGCTTATTCAGAAATGTTTAGTGCTCCATAATAACAGTAATGTTGGATGCCTTGGCAGTAATAACAAAAATTACATTTGCAAAATAGTTGTGGTAATGGGACATTCTGAAATGCGGGAAATAGGACAAGTACACTGGAAGAGAAAATGATGTTTTATTCACAGCCTTCTGGCTGGCTGTGCTCTCAGGTCAAAAGGCAGTGGGGAGCTCCCGTGCTCTGCAGTGGCTCACTGCTGCAGGCTGCAGGCTGCAGACCAACCTGTACGCTTCTGATCGAGGTGGGGGATTTTAGTCACGGGGATGAAGAGGGTGGGTGGTGTGTTTGAAAATACTTCCTGCTCTTTAGAATGGATTAGCATTTTGTAAATAAAAATTGCATTTCAAAAGAAAGTATGTATTTGCTATAATTTAGCCCAATAATTTAGTTCTCTCCCAGTTGCTCATAACTTCTAATTGATACTTTATTTTAAAAATATGTTTGGAAAAAATATATAAAGCCTATTCCCCTATACTTCATCAATGTATTGGGTCGTCGGAAAAGTCATGACGTGTTAAATGCATCATGACTTTGCTGACGAGCCAATAGTTTTTAAGTCAAGTTTTTAAAAAGATTATTTATTTCTTGGGAGAGAGTGAGAGAGGGAGATACCTCCAACAGGGTCTTCATGCTGTGATCTATCTCCAGCCTTGGCCAGCTCAGATCATGGGCATATGTATTCTGGGTAAGTACAGGGAGACCTTGAGACTTAATCTGGGGCCATCCCATGTGGGTCTAGCATTAAAGCATGTTGTATTTCCACTGTCTACCACAGGTGGCCCATTTTAAAATCAATTTTAACTCATTAGCTCTACCCATCCCTTTAAAACTTTGATTTATTGATCACATTTAACATATACAAACTCACAGAAAACCATGGTGAAAATAAATTGGAAAGGCACCTAGGAAATTCTTGGCTATGTGACTTGATATGACAAATGCTGATTTTGAGTTCTGGATATTTTCTGTACCAATTAGGAAATTTTATAAAGTTTTGATTAAATATTTCTTTTGGCAGTTTAATTATCCTTAATCCAGGAATAGTCTGCTTAAAACCGCCAAGATTAAACAAAAGCACGGAAATGCCAGGGCAGCAGAGATGGAAAGAAAAAGTGAATTAATTCTTTTGTGTCCAATTCTCAATAATTATGTTAGTCTGCTGTATGTAATTATTTTAGCCTGGTGTGAAGGCTTTTCTCTTTTACTTTGTCTTTTTGATTTTGAAATGATTGAACTGACAAGCTGGTTTGCAAATATCTCATCTTTTTTAGAAAGATTTTTGTTATAGGTGTGTATGCTCACCAGAGACAGAGAGAGACAGAGACACAGAAAGCAAGAAATCACTCCCTTGCCCCCTGGGGAGTTGGCCACACTGCAATCCTTTCTCCTCCATTCTCTTCCTAGGATCTTGGTCATGCATGCACAAGTGCCCAGTGTGAGTTTTGAGCCACTGGGCCTGGGACTCGAACTGCAGTTGACTATGTGGGAATGCTGGTCCTGTAAATATCTCATCTTTTCTAAGGCCTCTCTCTATTCTTGAAGTTGTTACCATGCTTCTTGGTGAGCCAGGAGCTCCTATCTAGGGCAAGAAAGTGAATCTATCTCCCCTAGGGTCTCAGAATGTCTTTGGGCAAAGCTTATTTTGGGGGGAGAGCAATTATTTGCAAATTCTATGTACCTTCTCCACCCAACTCTGAAATCATATAAAGAATGTTTCCTGAATACTGGGAGCCTTACCCTTCAGCCTATATGAGAAATTTATCAAACAGCCTAGTACTGAGAGAGGAGAGGTTCATGCAGGTTGGTCTTGATTTTCATCTATTTTTCTACATAACCAAAGGTATTTTTACTTTCAAGGGCCAGGGTATTAGTGATGTCAGTCAGCAACTGAAGGGCTATTTAAGGTTCTGCTGTCACCTCTGAGGACAATAGCCTTTGCTCCTTTGCAGCAATTCTGTAATTACTCCCATTTGTGTGTGAATGCTGTCAGCTACCCTCTATGTGGTAAAATTGTCCCCCTTTAAAAGCACTTGGCAAATGTAAGGTGACAACCACACTTTACTCACTGACTCATATTCACTCTCCAAATAGCACCTTATTTTCCAAAACCCAAACCTCTTTGTTACTCTAATTACCATTTTCCACTGTGGGTTTATTGGGGAGGCCATACCGTGCAGTGGTTAAGACCATGGGCTTTGTGGACAGCCTCTGTTGAGATTTTACCACTGCTTCCCCAGCTGTGTGACGCCCACAGTTACTCACTGAGTCTAGTTCCCTAAATGTAAACTAGGGAGACTAACAGAATTGCCCTGGCAGATTCCATGGAGAGGATTAGGCGGATATCCCAGGGAAGCACTTAGCGTGTCAGGTAGAAAGGAGTACTTCGCTTGGATTAGCTTCCATTGCTTTCTGAAGGTACCTAGAGCTCTCTGATGGACTTCGTGCAAAGTCAGCAAAAAGAAGCTGATTCTCATGACTTAGTTAATTGCAAAATACTTCTCTCCCATCCTATTCTTCTATTCCATCTCACCCAGGATGTGACTTATATTCCTTTAATAAGTACGTATTGGTATACAAGGAGAATTTTAAAAGTTCATAGAGGGAGCCAGCAGGTGGTAGATTAAGATGGTAGATTAAGAAGGCTGGATCCCACATAGCCAACTCCATGTCCCAAATCCCGAGAGAAAGGTTGTGATGTGGCCATCTTCTGTGTGTGTGTGTGTGTGTGTGTGTGTGTGTGTGTGTGTGTGAGAAAATAATTTTTGATAGGAGGATCCCATTAAAACTTCTGAAATCATGCCAATAGGTTATTTCATTTACCTTCTTTGAGACATGCAAGAATGTCTTCACTTTCACTCTTCCAGAATTTACAGGGAGTTAAGCATTGGTTTTCCTCTAGAAACCTGATTTAACCTAGCTATATTAGAATTGGCACTTGATTATCTGATACAATCATTTGCATGATCCTAGTGCCATAGTTGTTGATAGCTGATATTAGAATCTTAAAAGTGGCATGGCTTATTCAGAAATGTTTAGTGCTCCATAATAACAGTAATGTTGGATGCCTTGGCAGTAATAACAAAAATTACATTTGCAAAATAGTTGTGGTAATGGGACATTCTGAAATGCGGGAAATAGGACAAGTACACTGGAAGAGAAAATGATGTTTTATTCACAGCCTTCTGGCTGGCTGTGCTCTCAGGTCAAAAGGCAGTGGGGAGCTCCCGTGCTCTGCAGTGGCTCACTGCTGCAGGCTGCAGGCTGCAGACCAACCTGTACGCTTCTGATCGAGGTGGGGGATTTTAGTCACGGGGATGAAGAGGGTGGGTGGTGTGTTTGAAAATACTTCCTGCTCTTTAGAATGGATTAGCATTTTGTAAATAAAAATTGCATTTCAAAAGAAAGTATGTATTTGCTATAATTTAGCCCAATAATTTAGTTCTCTCCCAGTTGCTCATAACTTCTAATTGATACTTTATTTTAAAAATATGTTTGGAAAAAATATATAAAGCCTATTCCCCTATACTTCATCAATGTATTGGGTCGTCGGAAAAGTCATGACGTGTTAAATGCATCATGACTTTGCTGACGAGCCAATAGTTTTTAAGTCAAGTTTTTAAAAAGATTATTTATTTCTTGGGAGAGAGTGAGAGAGGGAGATACCTCCAACAGGGTCTTCATGCTGTGATCTATCTCCAGCCTTGGCCAGCTCAGATCATGGGCATATGTATTCTGGGTAAGTACAGGGAGACCTTGAGACTTAATCTGGGGCCATCCCATGTGGGTCTAGCATTAAAGCATGTTGTATTTCCACTGTCTACCACAGGTGGCCCATTTTAAAATCAATTTTAACTCATTAGCTCTACCCATCCCTTTAAAACTTTGATTTATTGATCACATTTAACATATACAAACTCACAGAAAACCATGGTGAAAATAAATTGGAAAGGCACCTAGGAAATTCTTGGCTATGTGACTTGATATGACAAATGCTGATTTTGAGTTCTGGATATTTTCTGTACCAATTAGGAAATTTTATAAAGTTTTGATTAAATATTTCTTTTGGCAGTTTAATTATCCTTAATCCAGGAATAGTCTGCTTAAAACCGCCAAGATTAAACAAAAGCACGGAAATGCCAGGGCAGCAGAGATGGAAAGAAAAAGTGAATTAATTCTTTTGTGTCCAATTCTCAATAATTATGTTAGTCTGCTGTATGTAATTATTTTAGCCTGGTGTGAAGGCTTTTCTCTTTTACTTTGTCTTTTTGATTTTGAAATGATTGAACTGACAAGCTGGTTTAAAGAAAAAGTGAATTAATTCTTTTGTATCCAATTCTCAATAATTATGTTAGTCTGCTGTATGTAATTATTTTAGCCTGGTGTGAAGGCTTTTCTCTTTTACTTTGTCTTTTTGATTTTGAAATGATTGAACTGACAAGCTGGTTTGCAAATATCTCATCTTTTTTAGAAAGATTTTTGTTATAGGTGTGTATGCTCACCAGAGACAGAGAGAGACAGAGACACAGAAAGCAAGAAATCACTCCCTTGCCCCCTGGGGAGTTGGCCACACTGCAATCCTTTCTCCTCCATTCTCTTCCTAGGATCTTGGTCATGCATGCACAAGTGCCCAGTGTGAGTTTTGAGCCACTGGGCCTGGGACTCGAACTGCAGTTGACTATGTGGGAATGCTGGTCCTGTAAATATCTCATCTTTTCTAAGGCCTCTCTCTATTCTTGAAGTTGTTACCATGCTTCTTGGTGAGCCAGGAGCTCCTATCTAGGGCAAGAAAGTGAATCTATCTCCCCTAGGGTCTCAGAATGTCTTTGGGCAAAGCTTATTTTGGGGGGAGAGCAATTATTTGCAAATTCTATGTACCTTCTCCACCCAACTCTGAAATCATATAAAGAATGTTTCCTGAATACTGGGAGCCTTACCCTTCAGCCTATATGAGAAATTTATCAAACAGCCTAGTACTGAGAGAGGAGAGGTTCATGCAGGTTGGTCTTGATTTTCATCTATTTTTCTACATAACCAAAGGTATTTTTACTTTCAAGGGCCAGGGTATTAGTGATGTCAGTCAGCAACTGAAGGGCTATTTAAGGTTCTGCTGTCACCTCTGAGGACAATAGCCTTTGCTCCTTTGCAGCAATTCTGTAATTACTCCCATTTGTGTGTGAATGCTGTCAGCTACCCTCTATGTGGTAAAATTGTCCCCCTTTAAAAGCACTTGGCAAATGTAAGGTGACAACCACACTTTACTCACTGACTCATATTCACTCTCCAAATAGCACCTTATTTTCCAAAACCCAAACCTCTTTGTTACTCTAATTACCATTTTCCACTGTGGGTTTATTGGGGAGGCCATACCGTGCAGTGGTTAAGACCATGGGCTTTGTGGACAGCCTCTGTTGAGATTTTACCACTGCTTCCCCAGCTGTGTGACGCCCACAGTTACTCACTGAGTCTAGTTCCCTAAATGTAAACTAGGGAGACTAACAGAATTGCCCTGGCAGATTCCATGGAGAGGATTAGGCGGATATCCCAGGGAAGCACTTAGCGTGTCAGGTAGAAAGGAGTACTTCGCTTGGATTAGCTTCCATTGCTTTCTGAAGGTACCTAGAGCTCTCTGATGGACTTCGTGCAAAGTCAGCAAAAAGAAGCTGATTCTCATGACTTAGTTAATTGCAAAATACTTCTCTCCCATCCTATTCTTCTATTCCATCTCACCCAGGATGTGACTTATATTCCTTTAATAAGTACGTATTGGTATACAAGGAGAATTTTAAAAGTTCATAGAGGGAGCCAGCAGGTGGTAGATTAAGATGGTAGATTAAGAAGGCTGGATCCCACATAGCCAACTCCATGTCCCAAATCCCGAGAGAAAGGTTGTGATGTGGCCATCTTCTGTGTGTGTGTGTGTGTGTGTGTGTGTGTGACTTCTCACTTTCTCTCTCTGTATCTGTCTCTGTCTCTCTCCAAAGACAACACATATCTTACAGCAAAAAAAGAAAGAAGAAAGAAGAAAAGAAGAAAAGAAGAAAGGAAGAAAGGAAGAAAGGAAGAAAGGAAGAAAGGAAGAAAGAAAGAAAGAAAGAAAGAAAGAAAGAAAGAAAGAAAGAAAGAAAGAAAGAAAGAAAGAAAGGAAGGAAGGAAGGATGGAGGGAAGGAAGGAAGGAAAAGAAAGAATGAGAGAAAGAAAGAAAGGGAAAAAGAAAAGCTTATGGAAAGCCAGTCCTATGGCCTAGTAGCTAAGGGAGCAGGATCCCACATGGTTGGCTACAAGGTCTGAATCCCAGCCCTGGGAGACACGTCCAAGGTCCCAACAGGGATTTTAGTGTGATCACATCTCACTGGGGAGTACTTTCTCTCTCTCTTTTTTTAGTTTGCTATAGGGTACATGCACTAGCTGGAGACAGACAGAGCGAGTGAGAGAGACAGAGTAAGAAATCATCCCTAGGGGTGATAGCCTCACCATAATCCCTTCTCCTCCATTCTCTTGGATTTTGGACATATGCTCACATGTGCCTGGTATGGTTTTTTCAAGTCACCAAGTCCAGGACTTGAACTGTGCAATTGTCCTTGTGGGATCCAGTTGCCTTAACTTCCATTCCACCTGCTGGCCTGGTACTTTCTCTCTCTCCTGTCTCTCTCTGGAGAGTCCGTGTGCCTTTGGCAGAAAGAAACGTTCATAGAAAATGCATATTATGAAAAAACTATGCATAGATTTCAAAAATTTTTGTACCATAATAAATTCATATTTTAATTCTATTTTTAACAGGTTTTTTTGAAGTCTCCTTGTATTTTTCAGAGAAATCGGCGAATTATAATATTATATATACTTTATGAGTCTAATATTCAGATGCTTGAAAACTCTATTCCTGGGGACCAGCAGATAGCATAATGGTTGCATTGCTGGACTCTCACATGGTCGACCACAGTTCAAGTCCCAGACCTAGAAGCATAACACTCATGCTAGGCATGTGTGCATGAGTGCCTAAAATCCCAGGAGGCGAATGGAGAGAAGGGATTGCGGCGTGGCCAGTCCCCCCGCCCCCCAGGGGGTGATTTCTTAAAAAACAAACAAAGAAACAAAAACCAAAAAAACCCCAAACTCTATTCCTGGATTTCAGTTCTAATGATGCTGGAGGGAGATGAGAGGCACTGCCAGCAATGGCCCTCTGTGGCCCTCTCAGTAGCCACCAACCTGTCAGGACTCAGCCAGTCATGGGCACAGGCTGGGGGCACAGAACTGGGTGATACACACGCCCCAGCTTTTCCTTCTCAGACTTCTATTCCAACTGAGCAGAAAGCAAGGGCATCCATAATACCTTTTGTTTGATATTTTATAATTTGTATATGAATATTTGTTATGAAGTGAGTTAGAAATTCATGTCATAAACAGTCACTCGAGAGTGACTGTTAACTCTAAAATTTAAAAAAATGGAGCTTCCTTGGGAGGGAAGCATGAGACTTTCTGATATGGTATTTCTGACAGTGATTTATCAAATCTGCTAATCTCGTTTTGTTCCTTTGTTACAGATTGATGTTCTCAAGGCAGATCTGGAAAGTGCAGAGTGGAAAGTTTTGGAAAATCTTATTCTGGAAGATGTCCTGGAACAGATTGGACAGCTCATCTTTGAAATCCATCTCCACTGGCCTGGGTTTGAGGTCAGCGGCAGTGACAGCAGTGTCGTGCGGTTCTGGTACAGTCTCCTCAAAGAGATAGAACTAAAGGATTTCAGGCTTTTTCACAGTTACAAAGATTTATCTAAACCTCAGCTATTCCTGAAGAAAGACATTTTCAATGCAAGTAGCTGTTATACTCTGAGTTGGGTGAATACAAGATGGAAATAATACCAGGACACATTTGTGGAATGGGGCTTATCCATGGTTCTAATCCTAGGTTGACTCATCCAGTCTCTCACCTGTGTCACCTGTCTAGCCTGTCACCTGCGTGAGTGCATGCACTGGTGGTTGATGTGTGGCAGGGGCTCAGTCAGTATTTGCTGAAGGGATGAACACTGTCAAACCCTTGTTTGCTCAGACCTTAGCTTCACCTCTGACAGAGTGGAGATGTTTATCCTCCTTCACTTTAACTTGGAAGATAATCCCTCCCTCATCCTAGAGTTTCCTAGAATTCATTATGGATCCATAGTCCATGAATTCACCAATCTTGAAATGATTCTTTTCTTTAGGTTTTTGCCATAGGGCATGCGCACTCACTGGGGAGAAACACAGGCAGAGACAGACAGACAGAGAAAGTGAGAAATCACCCCTTGGCGGGAGCGGATGGGCATGCAGCAATCCCTGTGATCCCTTCTCTTCAAGTCTCCTCTTGGAATTTTGGGCATGCGCACATGTGCATCACAGGCCTGAGTTTCAGTCCATCAGGTTCTGGACTTGAACTGTGGTCGTCCATGTGGGAGTCCAGTCCATGCCACCAGCTGGCCCCTATTTTCCATTTTTACTAGGTTGAGATTCTGGAGTATATTGTCTACTGTTTAAAAATAGGACCTTCCATGTGACTTAACTCATCTTTTTCAGAAAGTTTTTCTTCCCCCCTTATTAATAATACTATTTATAGCCAGGTAGATTTCAATCATTCATTCTCAGCTTTTGCTGAGGCCTTGCCACAGCTTTATGAGAATTATTAATTGTGACTTCTGGGAACTCAGACACACCAAATTCTGTCACTGAGTTTAAAAGACTTGACTATCAAGAGCTTCGAGAGCTTCAAGATTCTTCTTACACTCAGCCCACAATTTCTTTCACTTCCTATGAAACTAAGCACTCAGCAGAATCTGTATGTACACTATTACCTCTTCTGTCTGCAAACATGGTTTTCCAACCACGAGCTTGCCTATGCAATCACATCTTTTATTATTAACTTTAAGCTATATTATTGCAAATGCTCAGTGCATTTTTCTTGACTGCCAGTTGGCACTGTGTATGATTGTGGCCTGAGGGCCGTGGTCTCTCTTTCCTCAGATGCTTACATAATATTTCAGTAATATCAATCTTTTTACATTAAGGAAAAGTTAAACAGAAAGAATAGATTCTCCGTAGTTGGATTAGATATTTACGCCTATGAATGATTTGCAAAAATCCTATTTTGAATAAACTAGTGAAATAGTGTAAAAGTACATTAGATTATTACCTTATTCTAAGTTCAGTATTGGGGGGAATACATATTTTACCTCTTGAAAGGAAGAAAATGGAATATATATTGTTCAAAAAATTGGGGGAAGGAATAAAATACCGATCATAAGCATTTTTTTCCTTCTCCCAGTTTTTTCTTCTCTTTCAACCCTCAGATATTCCCCGGGTTGGCTTTCTGTCCCTTGCAGCAGTTTGAAAAATACCACTTGAGGAAGTGAGAAACTAAAATATAAAATAATCTCACTTAGTTGAGTTCAAAAGAGAAAGGATTTCTGAATTAGTTGTGATTTTTTTAATGCCACAGGGTGTGTGCGCATGTGCATATGAAAGAGAGAGAGAGAGAGAATCCCCCAGTAGGGCCTGTCCTACTGCAATACTTTTTCTCCATTTTTCCATCTTTTCAGGATCCTGGGCACACACTTGTGTCCAGTGTATTTCTGCCAGGGCTGGGATTAAAACTGCAGTGGCCATGTAGGATCTAGCTGTGAGGTTGACCCAGTCATGATGGTGTTGCCATAAGCAGGCACCACCATGCCCAGTCATGATGGTTTTAATTTAAAAAAAGTTTTTCAGACCAGCAGTTGGTGTAATTGCTATGTCACTGGACTCCCATGTAGTCGACCATGATTCGAGTCCCGGACCCGGTGCCTTAAACTCACACCAGGCATGTGTGCGTGCGTGCCCAAGATCCCGAGAGGAGAATAGAGAAGGGGTTGTGGCGTGGCCATCCCCCCTGGGGGGGTGATTTCTCGCTTTCTGTCTCTCTGTCTTTCTGGCGAGCACACATATCCTATAGCAAAAACCTCTCAAAAAAATTTTTTTTTCTAAATGGGTTTTTTACTCTTTTAAATGATTATTGCCAGGAGATTGTGAATGCACTTGCATGAGAGAGTGAAAGAGAGAAATCTCCCACTGGGGTGTAGTCAGGCTGCAATCCTTTTTCCTCCTTTTCTCCTTCCTGTCAGGATTTGGGGCACACATACACATGTGTCCAGCATATTTCTCAAGCTGCCAAGGCCAAAATTCTAACCGCATTTGGCTATGTGGGATTCAAATCCCTTAACGACTGTGCTACCAGCTGGCCCTGTGACAGTTTTTAAAATAAAATTTTTGCTTTGAAACTCATAGTTCACTAATAAAAGTTGTTGAGCTGAGAGTATCTACTTAAATAAGTGAGATCTGAAATGACACGCCAATTCTATCAATATGCATAGGTATTTCAAATGTCCACAAAGTTCCATTAAAAGTTGAAAGTGGTCTATACTGCTCATTTGTATGGTGTTGTCTCCAAAGCAAAGCAGACTTTAGCCCAGTTCTTCTTGGATTGTATCACAGGTTTGTATTTTTTCCATAAAGATTTTATACACTGGGGCCAGCAATGTGGTATAGTGGTTAAGGCCTTGGATTCCCACATGGTTGTGTGCAGTTCAAGTCCCGGACCTGGCAGCTTGAAATTGATGCTGGGTGCATGTCTGTGCATGCCCAAAATCCCTAAAGAATGGAGAGAAGGAAAAAAAAAAAAAAAAGAAGGGAGAGAAGGGATTGTGGTGTGGCCATCCCCCTGGAGGGGAGATTTCTCGCTTTCTGTCTGTCTCTGTCTCTCCAGCAAGTGCACACACCCTATGGCAAAAACCTCTTAAAAAACAAAGATTGTATACACTGATATATATGGTAAGTGTATTTATACACTCAGGTATGAAAAGTGTACTAATCTTAAGTGTCCAATCTAATCACCTTTTAGATATATACACACTCATAACAAGATTTTTAATTCACAGAATTTAAGATTTATGGAATTACTGAAAGCCCTTTGTATAGGGCAAGTTAAACATTTAGTCCACATTGGTGGTACAGAATGTCGACTTCACCATGTTATATGTATCTGAAGCAAGAATGGATGTACTGTTAAAACAAATCCCAAACACACCCACCCACACCCACCTACTAGGCAGCCTGTTCAATAGTTACTCATACTTATTTTATGCTTATTTCTAAAACTGTCCTTTATTCCCCTTCAGGGATAGTTTGAAATGTATAATGAAAATTTCTGGTTGCTATGGTTTCCCTGCCTCTAGAATATATCCTGTTTATCATGTAAGCCAAGGTTTCTTAACCTCAGCTCTATTGTTATGTTGGGGTAGATAACTCTTTGTTGGGGGTGGGAGGGCTCTTCTGTGCATATAGTAGGATGGTTAGCAGCATCCTTGGCCTCTCCCCACTAGGTGGCAGGAGCACTCCCGACTCCCAGTTGCGACATCCAGGTATGTCTGCAGACAGTGCTGAATGTCCCCTAGGGGGCAAAAATCACCCACTGTGGAAAGCTGGAGAGGGCCAAGCTATGCCGACGGCACTGGTGTCTGCTTGTGCAGAACAGCAAGCACAGGATCCTCTTGTGAGAAATAGGCAGAACAATACCCATCACCACCATGCCCACCACAAAAGCAACACCGAATCCACAAACAAAATCAAGAGTTACTATTTATCGACAACTTATTATGTGCCAGGCACTTTGCATAGATTATTCCTCATTCTCCCAACAAGGAAATGCACTTTTTCCAATTGTATGGATAAAGAAACTCTGAGATTTTAAATAGTGTATTCAGATTACTCAACTAGTATTATAGAGGGCAGAACAGGACTCAACATTTCAGCCAATTAGATCCCACAGACCATGCTTGGTCCCCACCACAATGCTACCTCCACTGTCTATACTGCATGTAAGATGCTCCATTGGAAGGATACTCTTTTGCCTCCTGATCAGTAAAAGGGGAAGGGGACTAGAAATATACTTAGACAAGCCCTGCATATCCGTTCAGAGTTGGGATAATTTTGACATATATAGGCTTGGTTATCATAAGCCACCTAATTAATTAAAATATGCCTGCCGAAAATGAAGGCTTACTTGAAGACACATGGGTATCCAACAACTTCTCTGTCAATACATTTAGGCTGCCAGAAAAGCTCTTGCAAGGGCTAGGAGAGAATCTTTTTCTGGCTCATCCCAATACCTGGCACTCTTCCCTCTGAGTTTGAGAAGGGGCCCTCTCTTGGAACTACAGTGTGATTTGCCTTTGCTTAAAACTATTTGACTTGCAGATAGATGAGCTAAGACATGAATATCTGTGACATACATCGCTTTAATTATCCCTTACCGGAGAGAGTAGTGTTCATAAATGATTCTGAAAATCCAAATTTAATTATGCTCTTATCAAATGATAAAAAAAAAAGACCTCTTTTTTAGGTAGAAGACATATGAGGATAGAGATTAAGAAGGTGCCTCTTGGGCCAGCAGGTGGCATGGTGGTTGAGGGTGCTGGACTCCCACATGACCAACTGTGGTTAGAGTTCTGGAGCTGCCAGCTTGTTTTCTCACTTTCTCCCTCTCTCTCCCTTTCTCCCTCTCTGGTCAAATGAAAATAAATAAATAAAGTTAAATAAAACAATTCTTTTTTTTTTTTTTTTTTTTAAAAGGTTGCCTTTCAGGACACAGTGTTACAAGTTGAGGTTAAAGTAGAAGAAAAATATTTCCCCCTTCCTTTTTTCTTACTGGTGATTGTATTTGATACAGTTATAATAGGTTATTATATAAATATTACAAACTTTTTAGTATGTTCAAATGAAGAGAGCCAGGGAACAGTGAATAAACTTCTATGAGAATTGACCAAAAGTCTATTAATATTTACATCAGAGTGGAAAAAAAGTAAACTCATGAATTGAGTTTAGTGTTAGTCCAAATCAGTTACTCAAATGAGCATTTCTCCCTTGGTTATGAAATATTTTAGCAAATATAGTACAAAATTTGTATTAGATGTTTGGATTTTGCAAAACTTGGATTAATATCAGCAAAGCCAGGCTCAACATTTTTCTCTGGTTTAAAAACTAAAGTCTAATTTAAACAGATTATTCTATTTGACAATACAACAGTATCTCCAATCTCAATTAATGTAATTATTCTTTTCTGCTGGAGATAAATGTGTACTTGATTTCTAAGCAAGAACAGAATTCTTTTCATACTATCAAAATTTTTGATACTTGGTGAATTCAGTAATACATTTAACCTTATGCTAAAATGTTTTCCTTTTTCTTATATCCAAAGAAATATTTTAACTTTACTTTGATGAAATCATAACCCAAAGATTCCATATATTCTTAAAACTGCCAAAATGTAGGGATTATTAAAATCTGTTGAATAATTTTCTTAGATTTCTCTCTTTAAGAAAAATAAATCAAGTACGTTTAATGTCACTTTGTTTACACTACATAGAAACGTGCTAGTCCTCAACACATTAAAACTGATGCTTTCTGAAACTATCAAACGTTCCAGCTTTATAGTCTTCCCATATAAAATATTTTAACTTTTTCCAGTGACTCCATTGTACAAGAAGACTATATGAAATAATAAGGGACTATTTTGGAGGGTCATGTTTCAGGCCTAATCTAGACTTCTCTATTGAAATAGAGCAGTCAAGGATTGATATCCAGTATGTACCAGCAGGGGATATTGTACATGGTGATATGGCTAAAAAACCAATGTATTGGGGGCCAGCAGGTGGTGTGGTGGTTAAGGTGCTAGACTCCCATATGGTCGACCATTGTTTGAGTCCTGGACCCTATGGCCTGGCAATCAGGTTGGGCAGTGTGTATGAATGCCCAAAATCCTGAGAGGAGAATGGAAAAGGGATTGCAGCATGACCATCCCTCCAGCGGGGGTGATTTCTCACTTCCCCTCTGTTTCTCTCCAGCAAGTACACATGCCCTATGGCAAAAACTTAAAAAATATATCTATCTATATAATACACACTCACATACACACACACACACACGTACCATGTTGTATATCATAAAAATATTCAACTTTTGTTCATTTTAAGAGTATGTTTCATGAAATACTTTGAACATATTTATACTTTTAAAAAAAGGGTCAGTAGAACTGCAGTGGTTGGTAAATAAATGGCTGTGGTCTTGAGTTCTGCATCCAATGGAGCCCCTCTCAGGACAGCTAATGCACTGCACAGCAGGCAGCCTCCAGCCCCAACTTGGCAGGGTGGCGAACTTCTAATTGGTCTGTCTTCTGCCTCACTTGTCATTAGATATTAATATCACCTCTAGGTGGGTGTATACAATAAACAAAGGTCCAGGTGGGTTCTAGAATATTAATGAGAAATTACAATTATTCATCAATAAAAAAACTGTTAATTATCTGTATTACTGTAACTTCTCAAGGATTGACGTCAGATCAAATATCATTTTTTCAGGGACTGCCCCTCCCCCCCACCATTTAAGGCCTTAGTTCTGTGTCCTCACATGCCCTTTATTTTCCTGTTCTTCACACTCTCTAAACCGTAATGTTTCTGCTTTTATAATATCTGTTTTACACAGTAGGCCATATGCTCCATGAGGTTAAGGAGTTCTGGTACCTACCATGGAGACTGTTAAGTAAAAGGTGCTCAATAAATATTTTTTGAAAGCAATTTCAAAAAGTATAAAATGTTTCTATAAAATTATTTCATCATTTGTTATTGAGGTTTTTTTTTTTTTTCCTGGCATTAAATATACCTTTGGAATTTAGACCAACTGTCTTTCATTTCGTTAATTAAAATTTGGACACGATTTGTCCTTGCTTGACTTTCATGTATTTATTTATTTTCTTACTTTATTGCACTGCATGTGGATAAAGGATGCTAACCAGGAGATCTTGATCAACCTTGGAGAACTGGGAGCTACATAACTGAACTGGTTCCAGTAATAGTTGAAGTTTCAATTATTACTGGAAGATAATTAAGTCCTAGGAATACTAACAAGAAATCACCCTCCAGGGGGGATGGCCACACCGCAATCCCTTCTCCTCCATTCTCCTCTCGGGATCTTGGGCACACACACACACACACGCCCGGCATGAGTTTAAGCCACCGTGTCCTGGACTTGAACCGCAGTTGACTACATGGGAGTCCAGAGACATAGCCATTATGCCAAATGTTGGTCCCTTCATTGTCCTTTCTTTGTACCAATTTCCAAATTGACTTTTATTAGAGTCAGTATATAAAACCACAAATAGCATGAGTATTTCTTTTGTTTATGAGAGAAGGAAGATATGTGAGGCTGTTTTGAATATACATGATTTAAGCTCTCATTGTTTTAATAGAAAAAGGGGCTGGCAGGGGGCGTGGTTAAAGGCGCTGGACTCTCATATGGCATACCATGGTTCAAGTCCCGAACCTGGTGACTTGCTTTCTCACTTTCTCTACTTTCTCTCTCTCACTCTGTCCCTTTCTGGTCAAATAAATGTTAAATAATTCTTTTAAAAAGAAAGGATAATAAAGACAGTAGTTTAAGAATAAAATCAAGGTGAGAAAAGTTATTGTATTCTCAAGACTGAGGTATGAGCCAAGGAAATTACCCTGTGAGTCCAGAGAAAGTGATGGGACCCCATTAATAAAATTGGAGGGGCCATAACTGTGTCTTCAGTTGAGATTCTGTTTCACTAAAGGATAAAATTAACACTAAACTGATAGTTGTTTCTAAATGGCTGTTTCTTTTCCACTACCTCAGAGATTAACTAGAAGACACAAAGATTATGACACAAATATGACAATAACACACAATTAGGAGGTTTTATGTAAAGGGAGCAAAATGAGAAGGAGATCTTGATACTGCTAGCTAACTGTACCAAGTAAGACATCACCTTTTTGGCCTGTTTTCTTATCTTATTTTAGGATGTTTAATTTCTAAAGTTTTTTCTAGCTTGAATAACTCACTATTTTGACTTTTGTGATTAGGCAAAGCTTAGGCAAAACAGAATAATTTCTCAATTTGTGTGTTGTTTGCAGCCCTTCAAAATTCATACATTGAAATCTAATTCTCAATATTGGTATTAAAAGATGGGGCATTTGAGAGCTTTAGAGTCCTTAGGTCATAGGGTGGAGCACTTGGGATGGATTACTGCCATTATGGAAGAGACCTGAGGAAGCTTGTTTCCCCTTTCTACTAAGTGAAGACCCGGCCGGAATAGAGAGCAAGTCCTCACCAGACACTAATTTCCAGGCATCTTGATCTTGAACTTACCAGCCTTCCGAACTCTGAGGGATAAACTTCTGTTGTTCATAAATCACCCAGTCTAAGTTATGTTTTTATAATAGCCCAAATGGACTGACATAAAGGTAAGTTTTAGGATAGATTAAGAAGACTCCAAATGATGTGCATAGGCAGAAGAGCGAGCCCAGAGAAAAGGCAAACCCATTATGATAGTTTTTAGTCATTGAGTGAAGAACCCTTAAGAAAATTATCTTTTGAGTCACACATGCAAACTCACCTATTCTAAAATTCACAATGTAGGTTCCCAGACTACACTAGTTTATACTTCTGTCTTGAAACTGTCCCAATAGTGCAATAACTATATATATATATAATATATATATATATCTACAGATCTCTCCACATCTATATGTGCGTGTGCATGCACATGTTTGAATATTAAATAAAGAAAAATCTTCAGGGGGCTCAGCAGATGGTGTAATAGTTACTTTGGTGGACTCCCTGTAGTCAACCACAGTTTGGGTCCCAGACCCAGCAGCTTGAAACTCACGTGTGAGTATGTGCTTGCATACATGCCCCAAATCCTGAGAAGATAATGGAGGAGAAGGGATGGCGGCATGTCCAACCCCCCGGAGGGTGATTTCTATCTTTCTGTCTCTCTGGCAAGCACACGTGCCCTATATCAAAAATCTACACCAAAATCTATACCAAAAATCTCCCTTAAAAAAAAAAAAAGTCCAAAGGGAGGCTAAATATATCATGTTAAGTAAAATATTTTTATATTCTCTAGTTTTTTAAAACCTGGTAATTAGAACATTTACACATTCAGCTCACGTATTTCTATTGGACAGCACTGTACTAGAATGTAATTAAAAAATGTGTGCAATCTGAGTTAAGTCTAAGTCTCAAATGCTAGAGGTTAGAGAGGGAAGTGGGAATTAAAAATTCATTTGAAGACAGCTATTGTAGTTACAGGAAGCTTCAGAATCAAAGGAATCATCTCTTCCACTATCACTAAATATGAAGCCATTCTAAGGGCTCTGGTTCTAAGTCTGTGAATGTTTTTCCCTAAGTTTCAAATAAAACTGTAGTGGTAAAGTGACTATGAATATAAAAAGTGATTATGTATGTTTTATGTCTACATATGTATATACAAACATGCATATACACACATATGATATGTATTTTTGACTAGCTAAATTTCTTTGACTTCACATGTTCTAAATAGCCTAGTTTCCTAAATGCCCAAGATAAACTGGGGACTTTACCTAAGAGGTTCTTATCCTAATTGAGCTCTTGCTAAAAGATCATTTGGGGATACTTGCTAAAAGTGCTGCATTTTAAAGAAGTTTATTTCATGAGACAGAAAGTCAAAGATAAGCACCCTTAAGAGGCTTTCACATCCTAATCCTCCCTCCAGGCTTTCTAGTCATCCAGGGTCACAGGCTTGCATACCTGCCATATACAGGTCAACCTGGGAACTGAACCCTGATCTTTCATATGGCTCCAGCATTGCAGAGCAGTGAGCTGCTACTGTGCCACAATAGCTAAGCCAACACTGCTGTATTAACAAAAAAATTTCCCAGCAATTATTACGTATAGGGGTGTGTGTTTGTGTGTGTGTGTATTTAATTGTAATCTTCTCTTGGTTCATTCAGTTTATTTTTATTTACCTATTGCCAAATAAGCATTCTATAATATTAATTTTGGGTCTTGTGCTGTCAGACACTTTCCTTCCATTGGACCGTCTTTTCTCCTTCTCAGGCCTCTTAGTACTTGCCTTCTTTATGTAATAGTTCATCAATTATTCTATGATCCACTAAGAATGAATGCTGCCAATTAAACTATGAAACTTCATTGATTTTAACCATAGCCCTATTCAGAGATGTCAAAATGTAAAAAAATTGCATCTCTGATGACATATGACACTGTAGTTCCCAGGTCTCACTCTGAGGCCCACATTTAACACTGCTGATAGATACTGTGACCTTGATGCCACTTCATACTCTCTTCTCCATATCTGAATTCATTGGGGTTCCCCCAAATAACCTCTACTTTCTTTTGAAGGCAACGTCTTTGTAAATGACCCAATCCCCAACTGATTCCAAGGTAGATGGGTTTTAGTTCATGCTCTGAGAGACACTTCTACAAGGAAATAGTACAGCCTCTATAATAGCTGCTAGTGCTGTGGTCTTTATAGCTGCCATCTAAGGTTTGCTATTTCAGTGTCAGTGTTTTTCTTCTAGGTAATTTCTAAATATTCCTAGGGATGCCAGCCAGCCCCATTATGTTCTCAAGAACCACTCTATGCGTCTCTACTTAGAAACATGCCCATTTTATCTATGAGATAATTATTTTAATTTTATTTATTATTATTTTAAAATGTTCTATAGGGTATGTGTGCTCACAATAGGGAGGGAGGGAAAGAAAAAGGGGAGAGAGAGAGAGAAAGAGAAAGAAAGATGCTAGGTCTGTAATTTGAACCATGGTCAGCCATGTGGGAGTCCAGCACCTTAACCACCATGCCACCTGCTGGTCCCCAACATGTCTGTTTTATATCTTAAAATTAGCTCCTTATTTAGGACAAAATAATTGCAGTTTATGTTTTAATATTTAAATATTTCACTTTTTCTGTAATTTTCAGAATGAAAATCTGTCTTGGGTATGACAAAAAGGTTATAGTGAGGAAAAGGTGCTAGCTGGTAATCATTTAAGTCCTACAAGAATATGATCTTGTGATGTTAAGCTGCAAAAGAACCTCACTTGTTTGTGTCCTCTAAAATGGGGTGTAATCATGAGTTAGCACCACCACTAAACAAATAAATATGGAATGTGTTAAGTTTATGCTGTGTGCTCTCAGGGTGTTGCCCTGTATTATAGTATTTAATTGGAACAGTCTATTTAGCGTACCTAAACACCCCGCACCCACCTACAAAGTATCACTTCTCTCCATTTGATTCATTTAAATCTGCGAATGGTTTAATGTACTGTCTAAGCAGACTTATGACTTAAAGGAGACTAAAGATACACATTTCAATGACACATTCTACAAAAACTGGTTTATTTAAAAATACGATCTTTTTAAAAAAGACAAATTTTATATACAATTACTTAGTTTAGAAACAGTCAAAAACACAGTAAAATAAATTCAGATTTAGAAATTATGATTTGTAACATGTTCAGTATTGCTGTCGCACAAGAGAGTTCAAATGTGCGGTTCCTTTTGTCCCATAACTTTCCAGTCCTTCACATGTGTTAAAGAGTGGTTGGGACCAAAGAAAAGATTTCGTCTGAATCCTTTCCTCTTCAGAAATCTGCCACCATGGCTGGCAGATACAGAAATGGCAGCAGCTAGGCAGTGTGTCTGCCTGTGTGTCAAATACATCTCCTTTACTTTTATTGTCCTTTTCTGTTTTCTTCTTTGAAATGTACTTACATGTGGCTATAGAGTCTGGTCATACATACCAGACCTTTTAACATTTTTTAAATCAGAAGCCCTCAAATGGCAAGGAATATGCACTTGTGATGCACAGGACCAGAGCTTAAAGCTCTGAAGTTACCTGCCCTCAACATGATTTTGATTTCCAAGTCAAGCACTCCGAGGAGCTCTTTTCAACATGGTACCGAAACATTTCACACACAATGAACATCTAATACAGACTTGCAATAAGACAGGGGAAATGGCTTGCCAATCTAAAGGGCTATAGCTACTATTCAAGAGGCTATCTTGATTTCATAATCTGATGTTTAAAACTACTGTTCTTCTTTTACCATGGGCACTGCTTCTCCAACTGGGGAACCCTGACCATCCTGTTGGAGTGCCAATTTTATTCAAAGACTTGGGGGAAAAAGTTTAATTTTTCTAATTTGAGGAAGTTCTGTTGTATATATTCACAAGCAAAATCAGAAAACTTTAAAGATAAAGCATAAGAGCTCAAAGAAATATGAGTTGACATTTTGTACTATGCCCTCACACACTACCTCCTATAAGGAGGATTTCAGTAGTAACATCTGGGAAGCAATGACCTACAAGATCCTAATTTCTGAAAGTGTGTCCAGGTTCTTACTGACAGTGAATACAATCAAAGTCTTGGCTCAATCTCTTGAGTTCCAGCTTCAGAAATAATGTAATTAAGTACATATAGTCCTGCCTATACTGATCAGAAAGAAAGTCAAGGAAAAACTCTGGACTGATTTTTACTTTACACTGTTTAATAATCAGAGGATGTTGCAGTCAAAGATTACTGATATGCAACTAAAAACATACAGTGTGTTATAAAAAATTGTGGAACTCAACAAGCCAAAAGTTTAGAACCCAACCCATTGGAAATAAGGGCAACAGTAACTGTAAGTGGTCTCATCCTTCTTTTAGATTTTTATTAAATTACATCACCCCTGTTCTTTACTGTCATTTTGTTGAAGAGGTACCCTTCTGAGTCATTAAATATATTAACTCTCTAAGAGCCCAAATCCACTAGGGATTCTTTCTTGACCCCAAAGGGATCTTTTCAGAATGTCACAGGGATAAACCCAAACTGTCTGTCAACAATAACTACTTGTCAAATAGAAAGTCAACATCATTTTCTGTATAAATAACATCCATGAAGAACCAAATGAAGTTGCCAATGAAATTATGCAAGTCAAATTTACAAAGTTTTTTTTTAAAACAATGAGTCATAAGGCCATGTAAGAAAAACATTATCTGTAAATCAAATTGTCATCCAACACATTTAATAATTAAATATAGTTAAGTACAACACTGGATCAAAAATGATCCTAACAGTTTAAGGATCAAGCCCATTAATCCCACAATTTAATTAGACCATCCCAACCACACGTTATGACCTTAGATGTTTCATGAGGATGCCATACTGCACCTATACACACTTTATCATGAGCTTTAAATCGACTGTAGAGTTTGGTGGTTTTCCAGTCCCAGATGTTTAGTTTTCCATTTCCATCTCCTGAAATTACATAACTGCAATAGGAATAAAAATAAATGCAAATTATTCAAACATCCTAAACTGGTAAAGTGGATAAAAAAGATAAATTTTATTTTTTTTACCTTGACATAAAGATAAAAAAGACAGTGCAAATATACAATACTCAGAAAACAAGGTGAAGCATGAAGCAGTCTATAATATGAACTTCTACAAAACACCCTCCCCGTTGAGCTACCAATCTAAAAGTAGAAAAGAATTTTTAACTGAGGAGCCTGTGAGTCCCAGGGTTCATTAATGAAAGAGGTATCTCCATCAGTCTCTAGACTGTCAAAAACAGTGTAGGAGAACCCGTTTCACATGTAGCCAATGAACACAGGTAGACCCATTCTACTGCAGTAGTCTACCACCTTAATAATTATTTTGGCTTCAATATCTTTTAGACATATGGCTCAATTACCAGGCTAAATATACAAGATTACAGTATTTCTGAATTTCTTCAACCTATATATTTTAACTAAGAATGAGAGAATGAAAGCGGCATTTCACTTTTAGCAACACTGTAGAATTCACAAATCCGATGTAAACTACAAATAGTCAAAATCTGAATTTAAGATTGCAGCATAGACAAATTGTAGTGAGGTTGTTAACTTCAACGCTACAATGCAGAATTAATTCTCCTGGTGTTCAATTAATCGTAGCAATATAGTGACTGTACGACTCTTAGACATGCTTAGGAAAGCAGGCAGGAAATAAGGCATTGGTGATACAGACAGGGATTTAGTTGGTGGCTAAAGTGCATAGGCCTAAGTAATATAAAGAGAAATACTAAAGTAAGAAAGTAAGGCAAATGTAGTTTTCATAACTTGTACATCCAAATGTCTTTAGAGCCAGCATTTTGACAGATCACACGGTTCTCAAACAATTACATATTTGGATGCTATTTGTGAAGTATTACTTGTACAATAATAGTTTATAATATCTCTTTTAAAAATGAGAGTAAATTAGATTTAAACTTACCTCATGTCTGGTGAAAAGTCAACCTGACAAGCATAGCCTGCTACCATATGGCCCTTAAAAATTTTTTTCTTATTTAATCTAAATCTGTTCTGTGCTCCAAAAATTAGGATTTGGTTGTCCATTGATTGGCATGCTAGCCATTTCCCTGTAAATTTGATAAATGAGACATTTTAGAAAATAATTTTAAGAAAACATTTTTATTATAAAAATGTTCACTGTCATTAATATACTTTTGCTCCTCAAAATTTTATGACACTAAAAAATAAAGTTATCATACCACTAGTAAAATGTTAAAAAAAAATTACTAGCAAGAGATATGTATATATAAAGTAATAAATTTGCTCATACGATCATATATCATTGAGCATTCATCATTTATAGCTTTTTCTCTAATAAGGAAATACAGACATTCCAAGTTTAGAGTTAGTCTAAAATTTATAAAATACTTAATTTTAGTAAGTACAGACAACAGAACTATGGGAAGAAAGAAACCTATTTCTGAAAATGGTAGAATAAGGAAAGACAAACTCTGGTGAGGAAAACTGGGATTACTGATACTATAGCAAAAAAGATATGATCTGAAAAATTATAGAAACTTTTTTAAAGGCCATACTGCTTTTATCTATCTACTTAGGATTTATCAGAGACCCTGGAGTATAATCTCAGTATCTACCTGCACATCTATACTTGTAAAAACTACTAAGGAAAAGATGCTAACAAAGCTTGAGTAGGTGAGTGGCCTTTTTCAAGATGGGAGCTGTATTCAGTAGTAGACAGTGTTTGGAAATACACAACACGAAATGCAGATGCACATGACAAAGTATACAATATAGCAAAGTAGGATCCGGTTAGGTCTCTCTTCTCATAAAAACAATATGGCACTTGACAACTATCGGTGATCTGCAGATGTGGCAGATGCCCGGATGGAAGAGCAAATCTTCCCTGCTTCCTTTTTCTTGCTCTACATTTACAGCAGCTACGCGAGTTACCAGTGGCTTTGATGATGGTGGCTCCCAAACATCAGATCCTCTGGTTTAATATCCTCATGTAGAACTATAATTATATCAGCTATTGTCAGTATATCTGTAGCACAAATTATCTTGTCCTTATCAGGCAATGGATTATAGAATAGAAAATGGTATTAAAGTTTTATTTTTGCCTAAGAAAATCTTTTATAGTGAATTGCTAATGTGTTCTCATTATGGAGAATCAGATCAAAATTTCCCATCCTCTAACAAAACAAAAATAAAAACACAAACAAAAACAAAAAACCCTCACTCGATTCTGCTGGAAGGAGAATTATTAAAAAAGAAAAACAACAAAAACTGTCAGAAATCCTTAAATGCCCACTCAATGTAAGCTGTAAATATGTTTCTTTTATTTTTATTTTTTAAGGAAACAAGAGAGTGGGTGAGGTGACTCACATATGAAAATCAGTAGTTATTTCTAACATTGAAAACATTTCCTTGTACAAGAAGGGAATGACCAAGGTTCTTTTGAATATGAAAATCACGCTGTGTCTTAGAAGCGCATTTAAAAACATGCTGTAAGTACTAACTCACCATTTGGAGACAAAGTCACTGCAGGCATTGAGTGCATGCTGGGCTCCGCTATGTATTTGAAATCCACGGGAATATCCCTAAAGATTTAAAACACCATCTCAGAATAAGTCATTTTAAAACAGCACCTTTAGATGAAATATCTCTGAAACAAAGGAATACTATCAAAATAAAATCAAACTCCTGATAAAATATATATTTAATAACCCCTTTGTGAAACTTCCTAGAGGAAAGAATTTCACAAAATGTCACCATATTGTTTATTATAAATCTTTTACTTCATCAATGACGTTCCATGTTTGACTTAACTCTGGCCTTTATCTGATACTCAAAGTTCTTTAATAATGAACTCATCTAAAAACTTACCATGTAAGCAAAAGCAAGGATGTTAGAAACAAAGCCTATAAGGAGGTGTTTTATTTCCTGCCAGTCGACCCTAACTCCTTCTTACTCTGAGGGCAGGTAAGAGTGCTAAAAAGCCTTCAGCAAAGCAGATGCAGGCAAAGCTGTAGGGATCTATGAGTCACTGTAGCCCATCCAGATAATGATCAAGGCCAGAGAATTAAGTGCTTGGTACCTGAACTACTTTCAGTTTACAGTAAAGCATTTCAAATGTGTAAGGGGCAGGAGAAAAAGCATCAAAAACCCAAAATCTCATGTGATATAAAGAATAAAATAAAAATAACAAAAACCCAAAGTGAGTCACTTAAACTTAAGACCATCAGAAGTTCTGAGTATCTTTTCATTTTTAATATTTTCTCTGATAAAAATTCCTCAGTTATTCTGAAAAGATTTTTGTTCTTGCTGCTCTTCACAAGACCAGAGATGTTTTTCATACAGTAATATGTGGCAGATGTAATCTGACAATTAACACAGAATATGAAGCATTAATTTCAACTTCAAACTATGGTTACAGTTCCAATACTTTAATTGGAAAATAATACTAATTTGCTTTTATATAAGGATTTTCTCTATCTATCCAAAAGAAGGAGTGAATGATTAGGAAAAAACTTCTACTGGGGTGTTGGTGAGAAGAAGAATGTTTCCGGTATCACCTTGGGAATATCACCATTTGTCAGATCAACTACTGGGTAGTTGGGAAAGTCATGATGTATTTTCTAGCAAAAAACCCAAATATTTATTTCATGTTTTTACCCTCCTCATATTCATTATTAGTGGCTAATAATTTTATAACGTTAAACACAAAATCATCTTCTAAATCAAATTTATCATAGTCCAGGTTCATATTAATCAGTGTTTTACTAAAAGCAAACGAAAATCTCAAAAAGATCCCTAATTTTAAGAAGTCTTGGTACAATGAGTTCTAGAACAAGAAAAAGATCTTAATAAGTTTGTGGGCTTCATTATTTTTAATAAAAATGTCTGCTAGGAGTAATTTTATTTAATAAACAAGACTATTTTCTAATTAGATACTGTAATTCAATCTAGTAAGTTTGTAGTTACCTTGCAAATAATCTTTAGTTTGGAAATGAATTCATAAAAATAAGAAAGCTAACAAGTTTATGAAATTTTTAAGAAGAGATAGATAAGTGTCAAGTTTTCTTTTAAAAATATTTTACCAAAATAAGTATGTCTGATAAAAAAAAAAGGTCTCTGATATTTCATGTATTTAGCTGATTAAAATGCCAGGTTGCTGAATATCTAATATAATCTCTTGTTCTCCTTTAGACTATTTAATAGTCTTAGTGTACAGTTTTTTTATTTTTTCCAAAGGCTTTTGCCATAGGGTGTGTGTGCTCCCTAGAGAGAGACAGAGGGTAAGTGAGATATCACCCTCCTGGGGGATGGCCATGCCGCAATCTCTTTTCTATTCTCCTCCTGGGATTTTGGGCACTCACATGTGTCTGGTGTGAGTTTCAAGCCACTAGGTCTAGGACTCAAATCGCAGTCTGCCATGTGGGAGTAAGATACCTTAACCACCATGCCACCTGCTGGCCCCAACGTATAGTATTAAGAAAGACAAATTTTGGGGCCAGCAGGTGGCCTGGTGGTTAAGGTGCTGGACATCCACATGGCTAACCATGGTTCGAGTAATGAACCTGGCAGCTTGCTTTCTCACTTTCTTTCTCTCCTTCTCTCTTTCTTTCTGTGGTGAGTGTATGTACCCTTAAAGCAAATTTAAAAGTAAATAAGTAAATAATTCTTTAAAGAGAAAATAAAAGAAAGCCATGTTTCCTTTGGATTGTACCATTACAGCAGTCTTACCAGGCACTGGATTTAAAAGTTTGGCCAATACCATTTGTCTGAAGGCCCTGGTACAGACAATGTTCAGAGAGTTGTGGTTTAGCTCGCCCTTGGGTGCCAGGGCCCCCCTTCTCTGCATGCTACCAATATCACTAATAAGTGCTCTCAAGATTAAATGCAGTGAAGCAGAGTCCTGGGGATCGAAGCTGGTTTTGCTTCCCACTTGTCTGTAACAAGAACTGATCCTAACATTTTTCTCTTTTTTTTGTATTTACTACACTACATTTTAAAAAATATAATTTCTGATTTATATGTAATCATTGTACATATCTATGGGGCATGGTATGGTTCATTTTAAAACATTTATACAATATGTAATAAACAAATTGAGGATATAAACACATTACCATCTTCAACATTTAACATTACATTACGTTGTGCACATTTGAGATTTGTTCTATTGGATTTTTTTGGAGTATATAATGAATTGTCAGTGATGTGTTTTAATCACTATGATACACTGTTCCATACACTTGTTTCTATGCACTCTTGTGGCTTGTTAACCAATTTCTCCTGAATTGCACCTTGCACCCCAGGCAGTTCCTATTAATAGTACTATTATTAACCTCTACCTCTAGGTTACTGAGTCCTTTAGCTTTCACTAACGGTGGGGGACCTCAGTATTTGTTAAGCAGAGAAATACAGTATAGGTCTTCATAGCCTGGTGTATTTCACTTAGCATTTATCTTCTAGTTCACCCACTTTGTCTCAAATGACAGGAATTCACTGTGCTTCATGGCTGAGTAGTATTCCATTGTGTACAAGCACCACTTTGTTTTTATCCTTTAGATAAAAGATAGCATACAGGCTGAAGACTGATCCTGACACTTCTTTTCTCACTGATCACACTGGATCCAAGTTACTTTCTCTCCCCATCATTCTCTTCATTCACTTATCTATCCATCCAAATATCAAGAATGTAATCTTTGAGATTAGTTTGACAAAGTTTAAGGGCTGACCCTTCCAGGTCCTATATATAACTGGGCAGATTACTTAACCTTCGTTAGTTTCTTTCTTTATAATATGGGGATAACAAACATAACTATCTCATAAGATCCTTTTACATGGCAAATCAAATAGTTGTAGTAAAGTGCTTGGTACAGGAACTGGCATATAGAAAAGACTCACTAAATGTAACGTCATTACTAGTTACAGTAATAATGACTTCGGATATTCAGTATATGCTATGTGCCATGCACTGTGTAGTACTCAGGACAGAAGCAACTAGCACGACTGACACGATTCTTTTCTCATCATTAAGAACCTATTAGAGAAGAATAACACACGAGGAAGGACCTAAACTATGTTCAAAGGCTGTAGAAGGCAAAGAGTAGTGTGGGATGATAGAAAAGAGACACCTAATCGCAGCTGGAGACTCTTGTTCTCCTTTAGACTATTTAATAGTCTTAGTGTACAGTTTTTTTATTTTTTCCAAAGGCTTTTGCCATAGGGTGTGTGTGCTCCCTAGAGAGAGACAGAGGGTAAGTGAGATATCACCCTCCTGGGGGATGGCCATGCCGCAATCTCTTTTCTATTCTCCTCCTGGGATTTTGGGCACTCACATGTGTCTGGTGTGAGTTTCAAGCCACTAGGTCTAGGACTCAAATCGCAGTCTGCCATGTGGGAGTAAGATACCTTAACCACCATGCCACCTGCTGGCCCCAACGTATAGTATTAAGAAAGACAAATTTTGGGGCCAGCAGGTGGCCTGGTGGTTAAGGTGCTGGACATCCACATGGCTAACCATGGTTCGAGTAATGAACCTGGCAGCTTGCTTTCTCACTTTCTTTCTCTCCTTCTCTCTTTCTTTCTGTGGTGAGTGTATGTACCCTTAAAGCAAATTTAAAAGTAAATAAGTAAATAATTCTTTAAAGAGAAAATAAAAGAAAGCCATGTTTCCTTTGGATTGTACCATTACAGCAGTCTTACCAGGCACTGGATTTAAAAGTTTGGCCAATACCATTTGTCTGAAGGCCCTGGTACAGACAATGTTCAGAGAGTTGTGGTTTAGCTCGCCCTTGGGTGCCAGGGCCCCCCTTCTCTGCATGCTACCAATATCACTAATAAGTGCTCTCAAGATTAAATGCAGTGAAGCAGAGTCCTGGGGATCGAAGCTGGTTTTGCTTCCCACTTGTCTGTAACAAGAACTGATCCTAACATTTTTCTCTTTTTTTTGTATTTACTACACTACATTTTAAAAAATATAATTTCTGATTTATATGTAATCATTGTACATATCTATGGGGCATGGTATGGTTCATTTTAAAACATTTATACAATATGTAATAAACAAATTGAGGATATAAACACATTACCATCTTCAACATTTAACATTACATTACGTTGTGCACATTTGAGATTTGTTCTATTGGATTTTTTTGGAGTATATAATGAATTGTCAGTGATGTGTTTTAATCACTATGATACACTGTTCCATACACTTGTTTCTATGCACTCTTGTGGCTTGTTAACCAATTTCTCCTGAATTGCACCTTGCACCCCAGGCAGTTCCTATTAATAGTACTATTATTAACCTCTACCTCTAGGTTACTGAGTCCTTTAGCTTTCACTAACGGTGGGGGACCTCAGTATTTGTTAAGCAGAGAAATACAGTATAGGTCTTCATAGCCTGGTGTATTTCACTTAGCATTTATCTTCTAGTTCACCCACTTTGTCTCAAATGACAGGAATTCACTGTGCTTCATGGCTGAGTAGTATTCCATTGTGTACAAGCACCACTTTGTTTTTATCCTTTAGATAAAAGATAGCATACAGGCTGAAGACTGATCCTGACACTTCTTTTCTCACTGATCACACTGGATCCAAGTTACTTTCTCTCCCCATCATTCTCTTCATTCACTTATCTATCCATCCAAATATCAAGAATGTAATCTTTGAGATTAGTTTGACAAAGTTTAAGGGCTGACCCTTCCAGGTCCTATATATAACTGGGCAGATTACTTAACCTTCGTTAGTTTCTTTCTTTATAATATGGGGATAACAAACATAACTATCTCATAAGATCCTTTTACATGGCAAATCAAATAGTTGTAGTAAAGTGCTTGGTACAGGAACTGGCATATAGAAAAGACTCACTAAATGTAACGTCATTACTAGTTACAGTAATAATGACTTCGGATATTCAGTATATGCTATGTGCCATGCACTGTGTAGTACTCAGGACAGAAGCAACTAGCACGACTGACACGATTCTTTTCTCATCATTAAGAACCTATTAGAGAAGAATAACACACGAGGAAGGACCTAAACTATGTTCAAAGGCTGTAGAAGGCAAAGAGTAGTGTGGGATGATAGAAAAGAGACACCTAATCGCAGCTGGAGATTGGTTAGGATGGCTCTGATAATAAAAAAGGGTTAAGTTGAAAACTAAAGATGTCATCATTTATAAGAAAACAGTATCATGGCTTTTTATTAGTATTTGAGACCTGAGAGGAAAAAAGAAGAAACGTGCTAGCATTACCCCTTATTTTATAAAAGTACTTTGACTCATGTTCTGTTTCAGAAAGCACACAGTGTTCTTACACCGTATAATATAATTTAAATATCTACTAATTTCTTTTATACTATGCTACCTTTAAAAATTGGGACCAGCAGTTAGCATAATGGCTATGTCACTGAACTCCCATGTAGTCAACCATGGTTTGAGTCCCGGACTCGGGTGCTTAAACTCATGCATGCGTGCCCAAGATCCCGAGAGGAGAATGGAGGAGAAGGGATTGAGGTGTGGCCATCCCCACTGGGGGGTGATTTCTCGCTTTCTGTCTCTCTGTCTCTGTCTTTCTGGCGAGTGCACACGCCCTGCAGCAAAAAACAAAAAAAAAACTCTCAAAAAGAAAATGAAGCTGAAATATCTGAAGGTAGAAACATCTGAAAGTTTAAGTATAATCAAATCATTAAAATATATAGAACAAAATATACAGATGCATGTTTATTCAAATGACCTAAACTGGCACAAATAAAACTTGGTGTCTGTATCAGATTACCTGCAAGAAACATCATTTCTGAAGCAAGAAAGATCTACTCATGATGCAGCCGTAAACCACAGACCTTAAGGAGATGCTATATGTTAAGACGATATATAGTCCATTCTCCATTAATCAGGGTAATTTGGAAGGGTGTAGGGGTGGTGCTGATGGTGAGTAGGGGAGAAAGTGCACCTCAATTACAGTAAATCTTCAACTACCCAAATTATACTGACAATAGGTAGGGACCTACTCAGCTTCCAAAGGGACTCAGTTTGAGGAGGAAACCATTGGCTGTGGTTCAAAGCTTCCTACTTCTTAAAGCAGAACAACTTCTGGGGGTGGGAAGATGTACTTTCTCATCCTTCCAAGGCTGTAATCACGGTTCAGCTCTGCTTCAAAACTGACTATAAAAATAAGCTGGCTTCCATTCAAATATTCATTAAAAAACATTATAATTTAGTTGCATCATTTGCAACTAAATTATTCAGCTTGATCAATGATACTTAATAAAACTGACTTCAGTATTTCTTGACTTTAGAAAAGTGTTTTTTTCTCTAGGAAAGCAAAATTGACAAACACATTCTGATTATATTCTACAAGTTAAACATTTGTGTGAGAGTGATGATATGGGACAAATTTTAATACTGAATTATCAAAAAGCAGACATTTGAAAAGAGAGCTACACCAGTGTTTCTCTGGGTTGGTTTCGAGGGCAGGATCCAATTCCCAATCCTTCCATAACTGATACGATCTATCAATATATTCATGCCCCATGATCTTCATTTTGTGAAGATGAATATGACACCTAATAAAGAATGTAGGGTCACATCATCCAAATCTATGATTATTGTGAGAAAAACAAAGTACATACTCTCAAACAAGTCAAAAGACTAACCCAAAACTATGAATGGTAGCAGGTTTATGTTTTTATTTTCATGGTTTTGGTACTTAAATAGTTAAAAAGTTTGGTAAGCCAGGACCACAGCAGAGAAGGTATTCAAATGGTTTGCATATTACCAGGCATAGTTTTTGGCTATATAATTTTTAGGTGCTTTCCAAAAAAATATATAAACCATATTTTCTACTGATGGAAACTCACCACTCCCAAACTCGTAGGCTTTTATCATCAGATGTGCTCACAAATCTCCTGTTCTCATCCACAAAAACGATGGTGTTGACGGCTCCCAAATGCCGGTCATATTCCTGCACGATTTCTCCACTGCGAATGTCCCACTGTATACAAACAAGAGACAAGGTAGAGACAAGTGGAGCAGATTTACAAAAGCCGACAAAAATCCTAATTCTAGAAAGTGAAGAGAGAGATCTACACTATCATGTTTTTACAAATTTACCATTTTCTGCTAAGAAGAGAGTATCAGTAATCCCTGAAAGTTAGAAACATTACATAAATTAATGTTTATTTCATTCCCTGATACAATATAAAGCCCAGGAATCTTCATAAAAATACTGTTAAGGACTTACTTGTACAATCTTTTTATCAGACATCCCAGCCACAAACAGATTTTGCTTATCTTCATCAGGATTGAATTTGACACAATAAGGTACTTTTCGGTTGGTAAATCTTGATATACACTGCCCTAAAATCAAAGATTCAAATTAAATAGGTGAAATAAATTTGACCACTTCAAGCTGACTGTGGGTTTTAAGATTTAGAGATCATTTGCTTAATACATTTTGAGAAAGGGCAAACTGTTGGCTCTCTCCTATAAACCATGTTGTTCTTTTTCACTGATTTTTCATGATTAAACATAATCTTTTCATGATTAAAAATTATCTTTTCAAAAGTAAATCTGCATCACCAATTGTACAGTAGATAAATAATAATCTCATTCATACAATGGAATATCACAAGCAGTACAAACAAAGAAACTACTGGTACTAGCCACAGGTCAATCTCAGACATCATGGTGAGTGAAAGTAGATAGAAACAGGAGCATATGCAAAGGTACTTTGAAAGTTATGGAAAAATGAAATTAAAGTATATTTTGTGCACGAAAAATTTTGAAATCCATGCATTTTTTTCATAATACATGTCTCCTGTGAACTCTCCAAAGACTTCTCATGTGGTATAAATCTACATATAAGAAGTCTGAAAAGAGGAAAAATGAATCTGTAATGACCGAAGTGGCTACTGTGGTTACTGGGAGTGGGGATAGACTGGTAAGGGCAGAAGAAATGCTTACTGAGCTAGAAATGTTCTATGTCATGTTCTTGGTGGTAAACAACTACAAAAAAAAGTTTACAAAAATAAATCACTGAATATGCACTTTATAGACTTTACTATTATGTATATTATATTCTGATGTTTAAGAGCCTAGAGGGTGTTAGTCTCTCAGCCTTGGCTACACAACAGAATCAACCAGTCCACAGCCTGGACCCATTACGTTAAGTACACATGTGAGTGAGACCTAAGCATTGGGAATTTTAATGGTTTTTACATGACAATATGCAGCCACATTGAGAACCACTGCTAAAGAAGTGAAGACCACAGGCTTTAGCATCAGAGATACTTGGTTTGACCCTAGAAAAGTGACATCTTTAAGTCCCAGTCTCATTTGTAAAGTAATAGCAATAGCTGCCTTACAGGAATATATTAAGCTTGAACAAGATATGGAATATATTAGGTTGTCAGGACAGTCATGATGTATTTTCCTATGCAAAAATGTGTCATGACTTTCCAGACAACCCAATTATTTAGCACAATGACAGGCAAACAGTAAGTTTTCAATGACTATTAGCTATTACTCATAAAACTCAGTAAGAAAAAAGACAGTTTCCTAGTTACATAAAATTAGCATATTGGTGGAATTAATACAGTTGCAAATACATAAAGCCATCTAGCACATGGGAGTTTCGGCCTATATTTTAATCAATGTGGGAAATTAAATATGATTGTGTTCCTCAGACCTGTATTGTGCTTCTACTATGGGAAATGCACTGTGCTCGGTGACAAAGAGGGGCAAAAAGGTCAATTTGAGTGATCTACATTACCGTAGAAGACTTGAAATTTGCTTGTCTATTGATACCTTTGGTGTATAAGTTATTTGGTAGAAACAAAGTTTCACAGTGAAAGAAACTTTTATAGCTGAGTTTCAAGTCCACAGGCCTATTTTGTGGTGGGAGCTGGAGAGCTGGTGGTAAAAGAACCAGCAGAGAAGGTGCCATTTTAGCTCA
This sequence comes from Tupaia belangeri chinensis, assembly GCF_000334495.1. Taxonomy (NCBI): domain Eukaryota; kingdom Metazoa; phylum Chordata; class Mammalia; order Scandentia; family Tupaiidae; genus Tupaia; species Tupaia belangeri. The sequence goes on along the minus strand of NW_006160040.1, from coordinate 5,648,518 downwards.
GATCATTCTACTGTTCCATAATATATGCTAACACGAAGGACAGATATGTATAAAGTGGCTTCTTACCTGTCTCAGTGTCCCAGAGCTTAAGATACCTGTCATAGGCTGCGCTGAGGAACTGAGTTCCTGCAGTATTGAAGCAGATGTCCCTAACAGCTTTACTGTGACCTAAAAGCAGAACCAACAGAAATGGCAATAAGATGAACTTACTGTATCTTAACAGTGTAAACACCAGAGAAAGAAAGAGCATTAAACAGTGATTCTCAAGTCAAGGTATGAGTCAAGATCACTGAATTTCATCACCTGATTTACTGACTGAAAATCCTTTATGTGTGGGCTTTGGATTGTGGGTGTGTTTTCCAAACCCTTTCAGAAGCTTCCTCGGGTGATTCTGATGCATAACATTTGAGCAATAACCAAAAGAAAAGGTCTAACTTTTAAAACGTTTGTCAAGGTAATCTCTTAATATGCAGGGCATATAACTGATGCCTAAGGAGCGAAGAATTTAGGGAGATACTATAGACCAATTATTTGCTAATGAAAGAAATGACAGCTGAAATTATGGAGGTTCACAGTTCGATCGCTCACCAGCCTGGAAGTGAAACTAAGTGATCTAAACCTATATAGTTCAGGAAATTGTAGCTCTTTTTCAATAATTGTATATTTCCGGGACCAGCAGTTAGAGTAATGGCTATGTCGATGGACTCCTATGTAGTCGACTGCGGTTCGAGTCCCAGACCCGGTGGCTTAAACTCACACCAGGCGTGTGTGTGTGCGTGCCCAAGATCCCGAGAGGAGAATGGAGGAGAAGGGATTGCGGCATGGCCATCCCCCCTGGGGGGGTGATTTCTCGCTTTCTGTCTCTATGTCTCTCTCCATCTGTCTGGCGAGTGCACGCACCCTATAGCAAAAACCTAAATAAATAATTGTATATTTCTGTGATCACATCATCAAATTGCACAGACACTATTTCAGAATCTCTGAGACTAAGCTTTCTGGAAACTGTAACATTAGCTTCATTTTAGTATGGCATATTGACAATAAATTATCTTTAAAGTGCTGATTATATTTTATATGGAAATCAATCTTGCAGACCGAGCAACCCTTCTGAAAGTTAGAGAGATGAATAAAATGTGTCTAAATGAAAGCAGAAACTTTCTTGTTCTTATCACTCCCACCATGACCAAGACACATTCGCACAGTTGGACAAAATGTGTGTTGCACACATTGTCAACCACACGCGACAGCCCTGAACACCCAGGCAGGTGATATGTGTCATGGAGATAAGACTTTCTTTCTGACGGCACAGGTCCCAGCAAGAGTTCTCATCTTCCTATGTAAGAAAAGTTCAGTTTTCCACTGAAAAATGGCCTGCCAGTACAGGAGACAAATGGGACCAAACCCACTATATCTGACAGAGACATTTTGTTTCCCTGTACACAGCAAAGAGTCTTTCCACAAATCTTCTCTTAGACTGCTGGGGTATGTTGGGCAGTATTTATTCGTGCAGTGAGGTCCTAGAATCGTAACTATGAAACAGACTCCCACTTTAATCTAAAAACAGAGTCACTATGCTTCACACAGAGTTTCAATGTGGTACAGTTAAATTTGGAAAGAGTAACCAGCCTTCATGTGAAATTTGACAAAGACAATAACATTTTCTGTACCAAGGAGGCTGGTTTGTCACAAAGCTGTCTTCCCTCTGGCCCTCTTCTTTTCAAGGAGTCCTCTCCATCTCATCCTTTTATCTACTTCAACTGCCAATCCCCAACCTCTCTTCAAAGCTGAACATTTGGCTATCTAATGCTTACTGACTATTTTCACCCCAATATCCCAACAGCAGCTCAAATTCAACAAGTCCAAACCTCATCACCCTCCTATGTTCCTGCTCTTGCTGTTCTCCAACATTATCCGGCCTTGATTCCTGCCTCACTCTCATCACTCCCATCCTGTAACTAAAACGCACTGAATTTAACTGGGAATAGTCTCCTTCTCCTCTATCTCTGAGGCTTCAAGGTAGACTCCCGTCGTCTCTAAGTGAAATAACCACGTAATTCATTCCCCTCCCTCCAGCTTGTCCTACCCATACCCACCCACCCCACATTGCCAGATGATCTTTGTAAACCTGAGACCACAGTGTTTTCCTGTAAGAGTGCCTAATGGCTCTCGCACATGCTCAGGATGGAGTCTAAACTCTACTAATGGAACACGAGGTCCTCCAGACTCCACCCCTCCCACCACTCTTCTCCACTTGGGTCTCTCACCATGCTCCACAGCCCGGCCATTCTGAAGCACACGTACTCCCCCCAAAGCAGCATGCTCTCACACATCACTTTTTTCTTTTACTTCTGCTGGTTTTGCTTCCTAGTTCTCTTTCTTTGTTTACCTAAAGAAACTTCTCCTTCCAGACTCAGCTCAAGTCTATAAAGACTTGCCTTCATGTCAGTGTGGTAAAATTACTGTTAATAATGTTTTTTTACTTTAAAAATTTCTCTCCAGACAGATTTTTTATTAGACAGAAAAGAAGTCATACCAATAAATGTTCGTAGACAGCGCCGGTCTCCATAAACCTCCCAGAGCTAGGGAAAAAGAAGAACAATACACAGAAACATTACATTTACTAAGTCTTTCGGTCACTAACAATAGTCATATCCTGGCTATGTGTGTGCATAGCTCTGTGTGAATGGGGGTCTGATCATTAACTATCCTTGACACTGACAGTTTTTATTATTTGGAACACAAATACGTACATGAACACACACTTAAAAATGAGTTTTGAAGATCTGTACATCAAAATATGTTCAAGAGAACATAATTATAGATGAAGTTAATACAGGTGATTTTTATTTCCTTATTGTTCTTTTCTCTATTTTATACCTTTTCTATGATGACATGTTTCCATGTCTGTAATACTATGAACCACTTTTAAAAGAATTAAGTGTTGGTGCCAGCAAGTGGCATAGTAGTTAAGATGCTGGACTTTCAAATGGTCAACCATGGTTCGAGTCCCAGACCCGGTGGATGATGGACTTTCAAATGGTCAATCATGGTTCGAGTCCCAGACCCGGTGGCCTGAAACTCACTCTAGGTACATGTATATGTGTGCCCAAAATGGAGAATGGAGAAGAAGGGATTGTGTGGCTATCTTCCTAGGGGGTGATTTTTCACTTCCTGTCTTGGTCTGTCTAGCGAGAACATGTGCCCTATAGTAACAAAACTCTTTTGGGGCCAGCAGATGGTGCGGTGGTTAAAGGCACTCGACTCCCACATGGTTGACCAGGGTTCGATTTGTGGACCTGGTGGTTTGCTTTCTCACTTTCTCTTTCTCTCCGTCCCTTTGTGGTCAAATTAAAATATATAAGTAAATAAAGTTAAATAATATAAATAAATAAAGTTAAATAAAATAATTCTTTAACAAAATCTCTCTTAAAAAGAAAAAAATGTTATCAAAACTGCTATGTATATAACATTTTGATGTTGAAAGCCCTTTTCCCTCCTACTTTTCTGAAATAATAAGTATTACAGAAATGTGAAAATGATCTAGACTATAAACAGGCTCATAATTCTCGTCATAGGTAACGTAGACTAATATAATAGCTTCAAAACTAGCTTTATTCTTTCCTGCCTCAAAGCCAGTCGTCGACAAAGTTGTGGACTTGTGCTTGTGCTCTAAAAGGAAAAGCATTTCCTGGCCACCCAGTGCCAATAGCGTCAAGTCTCAGTTCCCATAGCATGCCAGGCAAGGACCTCTGAGACCTGGTTCCTTGCCCATGGCTGTAATCATTCTCTGTCTCTTACATTTTACGTTCTAGCAAGCATAAAACTGTTGTAGCTTTCAGCACATACCATGCTGATTCATTCTGTTCACTCGTCTCAGAAGCAAATTCATCTTCCCTCACTCCCTTACTTATTAAACCTTCTTACTGAGGTAGAAGTGGTCTTCAAAAAACTCATGGAAAATGCATATATTGTGTAAAAACTATGCATGAAGTCCAATTTTGAGAGGGACTAAAATAAAGGCATACTTTCTGAAGTCCCCTTGTATGCTTCTTCTTTGAAACTAGAATACCTTATCTCTCTGTATTGCCTCTGTAACAATCATTTACATCATAATGAAATGATCACCCTAAGGGCAGGGACAGTGCCTTAATGGTTTTTTATCCTCAGTCCCCTGAACATAATATGTACCTAATAAATGCTTATAGAAGTGAACTGAACTGAATTCTATGTTTCTTTATTTGGGCGAAAAGAAGACCATAATCACAAGTACTGCAGATTGTATAGGTCAGCTGCAGTGGCATAGAGCCTGGCAATGCTGACTCACATGGGCAAGTCCTGAGTTCCTGTCCTGGACTATCCCTGTACACACCAGGTATATGTGTATGCCCGTGACTCTGGCTGAGGCTGCGGGTAGATCGCAACATGAAGACTCTGTTGGAGTATTCTCCCTCTCAGAAGAAATCAAAACCAAAACCAAAACCACTGTATAAAGTGAAAGTTAAAATACAAAAGGGTTTTTACTATAAACTGTTAGCTTGCTATTTTACGTTATCAGAGATAAATGCCAAAATGGTTGCTCCTGTGGAAAGAAGCTGCCTTTCTGTCTTATTAATATCCATGAATTATTTACAAAGGATAAAATTTTAATGATACAACTTTCCAACCCCTAAGAGCACTATAGGGTTGGTGTTTATTGAACCACCACAATGATCCGGACACTGAGAAGACACAAAAGAGATAAGAACTATCCTTCTGGATTTAAGATTTTTTTCCCCAGGCTTTCCCCATATTCAAGCTGACGTGAACTGGCAACTGAGATTTCTTCAACCTCCGACTCTACAGCTGACCAGAGCTAAGGTGGTTTCCCCGGACTAGAAAAAATGGGAGAAGGGGCTGAGGACATTTCTTCTACTTGGAGTCTACTAGTACTCAGAAGAAAAAGAAGGAATTACATTGTCTACTCTCTAACAATGGGTTTTCTATCATGCATCCTCTCTACCTCACTCAGTTACATATCTGAGGCCTTTATAAAAATGTATTATTGGGGATTAGATACTTAACTAACTAAAGCCAAAGTGATTTTTTTTTTTTTTTTTTTTGTGGCAGGAGGGCTTGCCAGAGGGATAGCAAGACACAGACAGGGAGAGAAGAAAGCCCCATGGGGAATGGTTATGCCACACTCTCCCTCTTCCATCTCACCTTTGAGATTTTTCAGCAACCACACACACACGCTGGGGGTGTTTCCCAAGCTGGGTCTGAGACTCAAACCACGTGATAGGCCATGTGGGACCTGGCTGCTTTAACCACCAGGCCACAGAACTAGCCCAAATCAGTTGTCTTAGTTTTAAAAAGGGCCCAGTCAACTGAACTGCAAAGCTGTATCTGACCCTACATGTTTGGAAGCAGTTCATAAACTGCTGTCTTCATAGTGCCTAAGAGAAAATAATCAGCCATTAACTGCCCAACAAACCCAAATTTATTTATAATTAACCAAAAGACTTCATCAAAGGGTTAGCTTTGTAGTACTCCTACTCTGTTACAGAAAACTCACCTTAATTTTACAGTCCATGGAACATGACAGCAATAAATGGCCAGAGAGGGGAAACAATCTGACTGCGCTGACACCCTATAAAGAGATTTTACAGTTAGCAACCAGAGGTATTTTAAATACCAGCTAAAATTAAGCAAGGAATAGACAGCATATTTTAAGCTACTAATTAGCTATTTTTCTTCCTTTCATAAATCACAATCCCAAACAGCCTTCAATAGTATTCCTAAAGCAGACCTTATTGACACTAAGCTTCTGAAGGTCTTTTTTTTTTTTTTTTAAATCTCTAATATTGACATTCTCACCCAAGGGATTCCTGAATTAATGAATTGCTAATGCTGCCACTTCTCATTCTTCTTTTACTTAGTTTCTTTGCCAAGAGCTAGAAATTATCAGTTGGAATAGTGTAGATGACAAAAAATTACCAAAATCAAAACTTTCATGTATGTAGTCTCTGTATTAGTTTAAGTATTACCATAGTTTATAAACCAAGGATCTAATCTCTGAAGTGTGATAACCCCAAAAGCCAAGGCAAAATTACTGAGGCCAAGCAAAAGGGCTATACTAGTACTTGCCATTGTTTACTGACTCAGTACCTAGATGGTGACAGGAACTTGTAGGAAAAGGCCCCGGCTACAAGGAGGGGATAGGACAGTGAACCATGGGAGCTTAAGTCACAGCCAGTCCCAATGGCCTTGAAGACTGAGGGACTGATATGTCCCTACATCAACTGAACAATCAACATTAGTGGCTGAAACTTTATGTTGGCTTTGCTATTACAACATTACAATAAGCAGAAATAACCAACTTGCTGACCTTTGTGTGTCCAGACCACACGTGAATTTGTTTTTTGGGGAGGTAACACTTCTCAGGTGGCACGCTTGACCGCAGATTAACACCAACATCCTGAGGTATGTGAAGATAGGACCTGCCTTGATAGTCATACATTTCTTTAACTGGAATAAGAAGGCAAAGAAGAGCAATCGACAAATGTAAGCCATTGTCATGGTAACGAGATGACAAAAAATATGTTATTCATAGACCTATCATTCCACATTAATGTTTAAGTAATAACACTTAGATGATGATCACAAGTCAGCTAAGATCTACCTGCCTGAAATCACGGCTATTATTTAGAACTAGAGGTAGTATTTTGAAATTCCTAAATATCCAGAGTATTAAACCTTTAAAGAGGATCTCTACTTCTATTCCTTAGTTAAACTTTTCAGTGACATATAATAAGGACTTCACGGTAGTATAATTACAGGGAGGGAAGAAAAGATAATACTCAGGCCTTGTGAGTCACTGGTAAAGAAGCAGAAGCAAAAGAGAATAAGAAGGAAGTTAAAACAAAAAATATCAATGATCTTTCTTTCACACTTTTAGCTTGATTTTTACAGTAAAAGTCACTCGTGGGAATTAAACAACGATGATGATGTATGAAAAGCATTTAGCAGTATGCTTGGCACAAAGCAAGTACTCAACAAAAGGTGGTTTGCTATTGTTATCATGGTCACAAACACCACAGTACTGTATAGACTCCTTGGAGAGAAATCTAGAGCTTGGAATTCAAACATATGTCCTATCAAACCTAAATAGTTGATGCGATCCAACATTAGAATAATCAACACTATCGGTGCTGAAATATTCTTTACAGTTTCAGATAATTACTACCTAGTTTCCTAAATATAATTAATTAATAATGAACAAGTACGTTCTAAAATATTTGTAATTAATTTTGGTGGATATGCACTTCCTTCCACAAGTCAAGTAAGTAGTTGAGTTTTAATCTCTAATCTATTCTAATGAAAAATAAAGTTTATTCTTCTTAAGTATAACTTAGCAACAGTTATAAACTGTGAGAGTGAGGCTAGCAGATGGTGTGGTAGTTACATCACTGGACTCCCACATGGACGACTGTGGTTCAAGTGGTTTAAGTCCCAGACCCAGTGGCTTGAAACTTACACTGGGTATGTATGCATGCATGATCAAGATTACAGAGGAGAAGGGATTGCAGTGTGGCCATCCCTCAGGGGAGGGGGGGTAATTTCTCACTTTCCTTCTTATTGTTTTTGTCTCTCTCTCCTCCTCTGAGTAGTGTACATGCCCTAAGGCAAAAACCTCTAAAAAACAAAACAAACTAAAATAAACTATGAGGGTATCTGAATATTTGGCTTATGTTCAAATAGTTAAAATGAACAGGGCACTAGAAATACAAGAGTAAGAGTTAATTTTATCTTAGAGAAAATGAATTGTGGGCCATCTGATTTCTTTCTTATCTATCATTTTTTAAAATTCATCAACACTTCAAAAAATATCTATGGCTACCATTAATCATGCTGTTTTTGCTCCTATTTCAGTACACAGAAGAGTCACCTAAAACTTCTTGGGGATGCCAATTGTCCAGTATAATTATTCTTAATATAATGATTTTATAGCAGCTAACAGAGTAAGGGCAATTGATACCATATCAACAAAAACAGAATATAAAATACAACATTTTTTCATAAAAATGAAGTATAAAAATACATTACCATGCAAGATTGTCTTTTCCTCCCCAGGTTTCTCATCTTCCAGTTTGCCTTTTTTCTGCCTCTTTGCTGTGATTTCATCCAATTCTTTTTGTTCTTCCTATGCAAATGAGGGGGTGAATTTTATTATCTATTTCCTCAGAGATAGGTGGGAGGAGAGGAAGGAAAAAGAGAGAGAGAAAGAGAGAGAGAGAGCTCCAACAGGGACTGTCGTGCCAAGATCCTTCCCATAGGCTTCTAGCCAGCCAGGAGCACAGGTCCACCCAAGGGCACACCTGGTATGCTCAAGTTGACCTGAGATCAGAGTCCTGGGCCTTCCCATAAGGCTCCAGTATCACCCAGGGATGCCCTACTGCCTGTGCTATTACGTCATTGGGAAAGATATGATGTATTTTTCTGGTTTTTTTTTTTTCTTTTTTCTGTGCAAAAATGTGTCATGACTTTCCTGACAATCCAGTACGATAGCTAGGGTAAGAAACAAATTTTAAAATGAATAGTCTAGAACCTATTTTGTCCACGGTTGATTATAAATTCTTTTATGAGGTCTAGATTTTTGGTGCAGTAATAGCTACAAGTACGTGTCCTAGGATAATTATCTCAACTTTTCCATAAGCAGAGATTATTACCTTTTCTGCAGATTACAAAATGGCACTGAAGAAATAACAGATACTGGATAATATTTTTAAATTGATTTCATACAAAACTCATCTTGGAATACCTAGAAGTAAATTTAACATGCTGTGCTAATATAAGTGAAAAGACATGGCAATTAGAAAATCTAGTACTAGATAGGACACTGAATTTTAGTAAATAATGCTGTTCTTCAGTAAATAGCTTTTGTATAGTCATAAGGATAAAAGCAATGACAGCTGATTTGTAACATAATTATTTTTGGAGAAGCCTGGGAAGGAAAATGGGGTAGTATTAAGTCTTTGTGTGTAATATCGAAGAACTCAACAGATATTACTTAAGTAGCTGCATATGCATATTATTAAGACATATAGGCATAAGTAACAGCTATAACTTAAGTTTGTAAGGATAAAATTTTCTTGATCTTGTCTATGGCTGTATCCCTGGGATCTACAACGGTGGGTGGCTCATGGAGATAGTGGGATTAGTAGGTGGGCAAAGGAAAGATGGAGCTCTCCAGGTCCTATTTTATAAACTTCACAGTACTCTATCTTTTAAAACAATGTAGATAAAACTTGCTAATTTTTAAAAGTAAATTAATGGGAACCAGCAGTTAGCGTAATGGCTATGTCGCTGGACTCCCACGTAGTCGACCACGGTTCGCGTCCCGGACCTGGTGGCTTAAAACTCACGCCGGGCGCGTGTGTGTGCGTGCCCAAGATCCCGAGAGGAGAATGGAGGAGAAGGGATTGCGGCGTGGCCATCCCTCCTGGGGGGTGATTTCTCGCTTTCTGTCTCTATGTCTCTCTCTGTCTGTCGGGCGAGTGCACGCGCCCTATAGCGAAAATCTCTCAAAAAAAAAAAAAGGAAATTAATAAATAAATAAAATCCACCATCGGTTCTAGTCTAATAGAAAGGCCAATTCTGTAGTTACTCTCTGAATGTCTGGCATCAGAAAAGCAGCTATCATGGCAGCTTAACAGCATTATTAAGGCAGTTTTTGTTTAAAAATGTTCAATATTACATTTTAACCAAAAAGTATAGAGGAAAATAAATCAGAACTAAAAGTATATAACAATATTCCCAAGGAAAAAAATGTTCCTGTCTTTTTCTCAGTCAACCAAGGAAGAAAAATTCTGATGAGTCATTGGGTTCTCTGAGGAAATCTCGTTTATTAATGTAGATATCCTTCATGGAGACATAGCGTATACCAGAACTGACAATGAAAAACATCAAAGCTTACTTCTGAAGGTTTGGCTACATCTTTTTCATCCACATACTTTGCCCACGGTCCCAAGAAACCATCAATATTAGATGCATCATTTTCTTTGAACTTTTTCCTCTTTTCTGTTTTCTTTTGACCAGTTTCAAATACAGTTAAACCTATATTAAAAATAATTAAAAGATCACGATGTGAATATTTTTGAAAGAAAGGTCAACTGATATATGTAATTGTATTTTATATGTTTAAAGAAAGATGATTCCTCAAGTGACCAAAGTTTATTAAAAACAAAACCAAAAATAAAAGCTGTATTAATCTGCCACATGTACCAACTCATGCTACACAAAAAGAGATTCTACCTCTGGAGAGAGAAGCTTTCTACCACTGCAGTATTTTGCTAATCCTAATACATTTATGGAAAAGACCCATATATGCAATTCTACAATGATACATAACACTTGTAGTGAATCAAAAACGTGTATTAGTGGATTTTTAACCATTTTTTAAAAGACATTCAGAGATACGATATTGCTAAGTAATGATATTCTTTGAAAGCAAGAGTAAGTTATAATTTATATTTAAAACTGAATTAAATTACAGTAAGTACTTAATAACTTATCTTCACTTGTAATGGAATAACATACATTAAACAAGATTTCACAAAAATCTGATATTCCAAGTGATCTCAATCTAAATTTGATAACTAATATCATCAATCTTAATCATTTAAAAACAAAAAAAGGAAGGAGGGTATTTCTGGATGAGATTTTGATTTGATATAGGAGGTGTATACTCTGTTTAGTCACCCAATCGGGAAAACAAAAGTTTTTATGGGAGTCACAGGCTCAAATTTACTAAGAATCTATTTATATATAAATGTGGCCCTCTCTGGGGAAAAACATTTGGAGGAGGGATATGGAGACAGCATTGTTGAGACAGGGAGGTAGTATTGTTATATTTTCATCAACTGGACCAGGGAGAAATGTTCACATATTGAAATGATCACCTTGTAAGCTAAAAAATGTGACTGTATTAAAAAAATGAAAAAAAAAAAAATGTGGCCCTCATAGGTCTAACTTAAAAAAAAAAGTACCTATATAAACTTGAATTAGTTTCCTTTTAGGCTATGTGTTACAATAGAAGTTTCTTAAAATTCTATTTTAACAAGAATTTAGCTCACACACAGAGGGCAGCTTGGTCCTACAGGGCCTATAGTTAGTAATGTAAAAGTGTCCCTGCACTACCAAAACATCCTTTCTTCAAAGGCATTTTATGGCTAAGATTCCAATGGGCTAATGAGTTTTGTGACAAGATGCATTTAGAGTTTAATGCCTTGGTCTGTTATAATAAATACAAAATGGATATGAACACAAACATATCTTTTAGAACATGTATTCAGACTCAGCCTTCAAAGCAATCCAAGATTATGTTCATAGACAAGCAAAATGAAACTTTTTCTGCTCTGTTAAAATGTAACTTGACAACAATTACTGACCAAATTACCTAAAATTATAATTTATGGAATGATTTCCACAGGACTGGCCCAGTGCCAAGTACTCAAAAACAACCCAAAGAGATATATTCTATATACTGCTGTCTTACCATAAAGTAGCACAGCTAGTAAGTAGCAAATCCAAGCTCTAAACTACTGAGTCATCAGGAAAGTCACAATCCATTTGTGCATAGAAAAACGTAGAAACAAACATCATGACTTTCCCAATGACCTAATAAATCACTCTATCATCTAAGCTTTTTTAAAAAAAATCTAGAGCCAGGGCCAGGAGGTGGCATAGTGATTAAAGGCACTGGACTCCCACATGGTCGACTATGGTTCAAGTGGCTTGAAACTCACTCCGGGAATGTGCATACCCAATAACCCGAGAGGATAATGAAGAAGAAGGGATCATAGCATGGCCATCACCCCAGGGGGGTGATTTCTTCTTTTTCTGTCTTTGTCTCTCCAGTGAGCATACAAGCCCTATAGCAAAATCTTTCTCTAAAAATAAAAAAATAAAAAAAGGTACTTTTTTCTTACTCTCTAACTAAACTCAATCTGCAAGACACTAATCAGGGATATCATATATTTCAAATAAATTACCTTGATTTTTTTCAGCTTCTTCTACAGAACCAATGTATTTAGCAGATACTTGGTGATTATCTAATGAAGGGTCTAATGCATAACCTGAAAGGGAAAAAAAGTGTAAACTATTGACTCCATTTTGCCATTAACAATTCAGTTTGTTACTATAAATACATTAATTTCACATTTCTCTCTAGATGTCAAAAATGATCTCTTTAACTTAGGACCAATCCTTCCTTCCTGAGTGATTAAAATATTTCTATTTAGAACAATTAACCCAAATCTCAGACTTGACCACGACTGACTTCAGCGGAATAAAAATTATCTTATAAGATAAATCCAGTATATTGACGTTACTAAAAGCCTGTCTGGCTAAGATATCAAATTTCACTTTTTAAATATTCTAAGAGCTTACAATTATGCTTACATTTCATATTTGGAAATGCAGAAACCTTTTTCATTTTGGTAATGGATATTACAGGGCTAAACTATTAAATGATAAAAATATAAACAGGGTAAAAAGAATGATATAAAATGTAGTTATTTTGAAAATGCCATTCCCATTAATGACAGTCTTTTTTCTCAATCTTTAAGCAGTATGTTTGTTTCATAAACCATCATTTATGTTTCTTTGGTAAGAGAAGTAAGGATACTTACTAGCATATGAATATATCCCTTCAACTAGTAATAGAGTATGTAGCTACTACATAAGCTGTGTTCAAACAAATTAAGGAAAAATAATCCTATGGCTCTTGATAAATAAAAATAGGACTAGGTAGTGGTGGCAGAATAAATTAAGAGAATTTTTTTGAAAAGCCCTTTTTTTTTTTTTTTTTTTGGAGAGGTTTTTGCTATAGGGCGTGTGCACTCGCCAGACAGACAGAGACAGAGAGACAGAGAGTGAGACATCACCCCCCAGGGGGGATGGCCATGCTGCAATCCCCTCTCCTCCATTCTCCTTTTGGGATCTTGGGCACGCACGCACACGCACCTGGCGTGAGTTTAAGCCACCGGGTCCAGGACTCGAACCGCGGTCGACTACGTGGAAGTCCAGTAACATAGCCATTACACTAACTGCTGGTCCCAAAAAGCACTTTGATAATACATAATGAAAGCTTTAACATACTTCTATTCTTTGACTTACTCTTGGAAATTCATTTCAGAAAATAAGGAAAAAAAAACATAAAGTCTTATGCACAGAAATATTCACTACAAGACATTTGACTGCAGTATAATATATATATATATCACATTTTAAATAAGAAAAGTGGAACCAAATCTAAATGACTCATTCATTCATCAGACTATTTTGGCATCTTCATTCATCAGACTATTTCTAAGGTGATTTAAAAATGTAAATAGAAGTTTCTAAAACTGAAGTTCAAACTCGTATTAAAATGACTTTTAGTAAGACTACAGGTATTTAATTAAAATTCTATTTTCTGCTTCCATAGACTGGCGTAGAGAGAAATTTTGGGTGAGAAGTCCCAAGTAAGGCCAGCAGGGAGCAGGAAAGAAATCTAAAAGTTAAAGAGAGGAAAATAGGACAAAGAGTTCACGCAGACCTTTGAGAGACTCAGAAGTCGGGAGAGATACAATAAATGAGACCTAAAAACCAAAACTGTAGATAAAGTAAATGGGATGACACAGTAAGTGAGAGCATCTTTACTGATAAGGACTTTCAAGGTGGGCTCTATGATAAACTAAATGTATTGTAGAATACAAATTTTCCAATAATTCACTGAGATCATACAATACTATAATATTTAAAAATAAGACGAAAAGTAGGGTTAGTGTTTGTTCTGTGATTTATCTCAGGGATTTTTCAGAGCTATAAATATGACACTAGGTAAAACGATTACCGTGCCATGTCCCCTGCTTTACAGATAACAGTGTAAGATACATGGAAGGTTTACTCATTGATACTTTGCAAATGAAGGAGGGTAACAGGTCTCAGGCTTTCCCTGTTTAAGAGTGAAAAACAAAACGAAACAAACAGGAAGCTGGCATAGAAACCTAAATCAGATAAGGACTTTCTATGAGAAAATGATGGAACTTAAACCGACGAGCTACACTCGCTCTGTATTTGCAGGTAAAGAAAAGAGAACAGTGTTCAACCTGAGGTTGGTCCACTTATTCAGCTAAAACAAACTGTTTTCAGTTCTAAGATCTACCTCAGGGGAGATCACAATTTTCTTGGTTTATAACTGGTCATTCCCTTTATTCCAGGCTGCCTAATATTCTAGAACCACCATTCATGTTTTGTCTTTAAGTCACTAAATAGCTCAACTTGTATCCTAGTCGACCACCTGCTGGGAGAGGCAAGGTCACAGGCTATTTATTATTTTTTTTCTTTTTAATAAGCCTATTACTGAACCCAGGTTTAAAGCCAACTGAATAGTTTTAAATGCTGATTCTTGCTATCAGGTAAATAAACATAATTGGGCTTTGTTTTCTAGTTTTAAAGGAAATAAGTTATCGAATATATTTCCTGAGACCACTTAAAGTTGGAGAAAATAAGCAATCTTTTAAAAAATCTATTTTAATATAGGCTATAGTAATTTAGTGATGCAATCGAGTTGACTTTTCTGTGCTGCACGATACTTTAGAGTCACATGGAACCTTATGTAAGCAATGAGTACAATGCATTTGTAACCATTTTACTAGACTGGAAGTGTCACTGAACTCTTTGGGGTGATTTCAGTGGTATGCAGCCTTAGCTGAGACTTTGGGCATACTATTAGTCGATTATTACAACCCTGTGATGGTAAAATTCGATCTAATGTATGACGATCCTTTTTACAACTGGTTTCACATATATTAATTTTTAAAAATAATTAGACAATAATTATTTGACATAATGATTTGTGACTGGACTATTTCCTGCTACTCCTCAGAGATCAAGAAAAAACATTTCAAAGATAAGATTTGAGAAACAGAGTAAAGTTAGCTAGTGTATATTAAGATTTTAGAAAAATGCAACCTCTGGTTGGCTCATGGCACAACGATAACACGCTGCCCAAGCAAGAAAAGTCAGAGCCCACATGGTTCCCACTGTTAAAATCCCCGGCTCGGGCAGCTGGAAACACAACTGGCAGACACGGAAGTGCCCAAGATCAGATGGGCTGGAGGACTGAGGAAGGGGGCTTTGGTGTGACCAGGCCCTGCAGAAGTCACTCACTCACATGTGCATGAGCGTACACACCTACTCTATAATAAATAATAAATAAAGTAGTAATAATAACAATAAAAGTAACTGCTTGACATTATTCTTTCATTTACCAATTTTACCAGCAAGGGCATGTGTGCATGTGTGCCCAAGATCCCGAGAGGAGAATAGAGGAGAAGGGATTGCGGCATGGCCATCCTCCTTGGGGGATGATTTCTCGCTTTCTGTCTCTCTGTCTCTCTCCTTCTGGCGAGCACATGCGCCCTATAGCAATTTTATCAGCAATATGTATATAATGGACATTCACTACCAAGTATAATACTAAAGAACTTTCGGTTTTTAAGATCATAGAATATTTTTAGTACAGATACTCCCTGACTTAGGATGGCTCAACTTACTATTTTTTTTTCTTACAATGATGTGAAAATATGCATTCAGTAGAAACTGTACTCTGAGTAGCCATATAACCACTATTTTTTACTTTCAGTATAGTTTTCAATAAATTACAAGAGCCAGTCAACACTTTATTATAAATAGACTTTGTGTTAGATGTTGTTGCCCAACAGGAGCACTGTGAGTGTTAGGAGAACTATAAGGTAAGCTAAGCTAAGCTGTAATGTTTGTTAGGTTAGGCATACTAAACGTATTTCCAACTTAACAATACCTTCGACTTGGTTTATTGGGATGTAACCTCATTATAAAATAATCACCTGTATTCGGAAATTATAGTAGATTTTAAATGACAGTTTAAAATGTTACTTTACTTCCCCATCTATATAAATATTTATGGATGTGTATAAGAAGATGTATTGCCCTTTTTGAAGGACTCTAGATTGACAAGTTTAAAAACCCAGAAGATTAAATAGATTTCATACATACAATAGCACTTCTAATAAGGCTAAACTTGAAATTGTTTTAAGTTTTATCTATCATCTTACCATATGTGGCAAAAGTTCTTCTTTGTTGTTCAAACATAAAATCATTGATGTGAGCTGGTTCAGCATATCCAGAAAGCATATTTCTAGGGGCAGCCATCTGCTGTGTCCTAAAGGGATTTTCTGGTCCAAACTGCAACATTATAGCGAAAACAACAACAAAAACACACATAAATTCTGAGTACATAAAAGCTCAAATTACTGGAATATACTGTTTAATATATTGTCAACTCTAAATCATGAGGGGCAGATTAACCCTCCTTGGGCACATGCTAACCTCCCATGACTGAGAGCAACTGGATGCTGGCTGTTGGTACTGTTTGTTAGTCCCTAGGCAAAAGGAGAGGAACCCAGCTTACCCAGGTCTACCTGTGGGCATTTCTTTTAAGAGCTCAGCAGCCATATATGGTTATTGGCTCCTATTTTCCCATCACTTCAGAAAGCTCTGTTTGACGTTGTTGCTCTAAATAATTGAGAACTACTATAGGTTTGTTTAAACCATGATTTGGGTGACTTCTTGGTGACTTTCATATCAGTAATGGCACTGTGATGTGAGTTTAAAAGAAATACACATTTCTCCTCCAGCAGATTATGAGTTCCTCATAGGTGAAAATTCGGAACCCTCAACATATACCACAATGTCTGGCACACAGAAAGCATTAATGAAGGAAAGATTAATCAGAATTCTCGTGGGGGTGAAGGAGAGAAAAATAGATAATAAAAATAAAGTGCTTGGGGGGCCAGCAGATGGCGTAATGGCTACGTTGCTGGACTCCCATGTAGTCGACTGTGGTTCAAGTCCCAGATCTGGCAGCTTAAACTGACACCGGGTGCGTGTGCATGCCTGCCCAAGATCCCAAGAAAATGGAGGAGAATGGATAGCGGCATAGCCATCCCCCCCAGGGGGTGATTTCTTGCTTTCTGTCACTCTGTCTCTCTGTCTTTCTGGCAAGTGTACGTGCCCTATAGCGCACACACACACACACACACACACACACACACAAAGTGCTTGGAAAAGTCCCTATAATGTAAATAAAATATCTCCAGTCTAAAAAGATACATTGTGA
Source organism: Tupaia belangeri chinensis (assembly GCF_000334495.1). Taxonomy (NCBI): domain Eukaryota; kingdom Metazoa; phylum Chordata; class Mammalia; order Scandentia; family Tupaiidae; genus Tupaia; species Tupaia belangeri. The sequence goes on along the minus strand of NW_006160040.1, from coordinate 5,631,336 downwards.
AAGTCTTACCTAGAATAGTACCCTTACTAGCCTGCTTATAGTTTCCAGAGTGATTTTCTGAATGCTAATTTTATCTGATTTGTACAAAAATGGAAAGTTAGAGGAGTATTCTTCTCAAGCTACAAATGAAGAAAAAGGCCAGAGAATGGGTTTTATCTGCCTTAGGGTCAAAAGTGTTATTAACTGGTAGAAACCAAAGCTAGAACAAACCCTACTCAAGCCAACCATTATATCAGAGCATTCCCGTAAAGCAAAATCACAGCCTGTGACTTTTTAAGTAAGTGGGTAGAAACTACCAAGAATATGCTGGGTGATCGGAAAAGTCTGTTTTTCTGGATTTTTACTATGCAAAAATGGGTCATGACTTTTCAGACGATTCAATATTATTATGCCAGCACTTTTAACAATGCCATTACAAATAGTACTAGGAAAATCAAACTCTTTTCTTTTTTGTTTTTAAATAAAAAATAAACTCTTCACTTTGGAAAGAATGAAAGCAGCAGGATATGACTATTTTAACTCTGGAAGATCTACCGTCATGATGAAGTATTTTGATGTTAGGACATTTTATATCACTATCATTAGAAACCATCTTTTCTAATGATATATTTCTAGAGCTACAAATGTAAATTATTGATTTTAACTAGTATGCTGCCTTCTCTAGATATCAATATTATACTGTGTATGAAAGTCTGAATAAAAATGTTAGGTTATTTGCCTTACCTTTTTTCTGCTTTAGAAGAAAATTAATTACTAAGATTTGTTAAGATTCTTACATATTAACAGTTTCCATTTTTATGTTTAAGATGACTTCTTTTAAAAACACTTGATTTATGTACAAAGGTTTTATAACTACTGATTCTAAATTACGAAACATAGCATAAGACTTAGCAGCCCATATTAGTCCTCCCGGTGTCTGCAGATGAGTGGAAATGCAGGGAGAAAAAAATCTAGATTGTAGAATGGCAACTTCATTCAGTCATGAAATTTATCACAAAAACAGGTGCAGCCATAAAATTAAAGATAATAAAATGATTTAAAAGTTTCCTCTGTTCTCTACCTGCTCCAGTCAATTATTATCCACAAAGCAGCACATGATATTTCTGGGGGGAAGGGAATCTAAAATGATAAAAGTTCTCACTGCCCTTATTCTTATTCCAATCATGTATAATAAATTACCAATCATTGTGCTTATAGGTAATTTTCCATTTAAAAAGGGAGACTATGATTTCCATATTTTATTTTATTAAGATTTTACAAGAAAGAGAATAATTCTTTACAGGTCATGCACACATATTAGCTCCACTTTTCAAAGAAAAATTCTCAGTGTTAAAGAACTGAGATTCTATTATATATAAATACGGATACATATATTAAAGTTAAGTATACTTTATAAATGCTTCTATACCTAAAGCAATCTAAAAATTCCAATGTGCTTATGTCTTATAGAAATCTAAGTTGAGAGAAAAAATAATCTAGTGGTACAGAAAACTGGGAGGGAGGAAGATCCAGCTACTTCAGGCCCACCTTACCTGCCTGGTTACTGTTAGTATTGGAGCTGACTTCAAGGACATTAAATGTCAACAAAAAAAGGCAGACAAATGCTCTTCAACAGGACTTAGCTCTTACCAGTTACTCAAAAATGTAACCACATATTCCTGGCTCCTGTTCTTTTATTTCATTTTTTTTCCTTTTTTTTGGAGAGGTTTCTGCTATAGGACGCATATGTTCGCCAGAATGACAGAGAAAGACAGAGAGACAGAAAGCGAGAAATCACCCCCCCCCGGGGGGGGGTGGCCATGCCGCAATCCCTTCTCCTGCATTCTCCTCTCGGGATCTTGGGCGCACATGCACATGTGCCCAGTGTGAGTTTAAGCCACCAGGTCCGGCACTCAAACCGTGGTCAATTATATGGGAGTCCAGCGACATAGCCATTACGCCAACTGCTGGTTCCACAACTCTTTATTTCTAAGATAATCATTAAAAAACAAAACAAAGCAAGGCCGGCAGCAGTGACACAGCAGTTATGCAACGCTCTGTGATGCTGGTCCCGTGTAGTTTCGGTAGTTAACTAAATTTAAGAGCAAGTTTGTGTCCAAATAATTTATAACAATTTGTAATAATATATATGTGAATAAATAACACTCAAGTTAGTAATATTAGGTATGAGTATTTAACAGTTTTTAGCTAAAACTATATGGAAGTACATCATAATCAATTACAACTGCAATCCATGTAAAATACACACCACCAAGGGGAAAATGTTTGCAAATCAAACATCTGGTAAGAGGTTAATATTCAAAACATATAAAGAAATTAAAAAAACTCAATAGCAAGAAAACAATTAACCTAATTAAAAATGGGCAAAAGACATAAACAGAAGTTTTTTAAAAGAAGACATACAAATGGCCAGTGGGTATCTGGAAAAAATGCTCAATATCACTATTATAAAATAAGGATCACAATCAGATACCTGTCAGAATTACTACTATCAAAAAAGATGAATAAATAAATACTGACGGAGATGTGAGGAGGAAATCCTTGTACTCTGTTGGTGAGTACAGGCACTATCCATTTTTCCATCCTTTCAGGATTTGGGGCTCACATGCACACACCCATGCCCAGTGTGGTTTTCAGCTGCCAGTTCTGCACTTCAACCCCATGGCTGGCCATGTGGAATCTGGCTTCCCTAACCATAGGCCACAGATTGGCGTGGGAGAAAAGCATTTATCATCCTTGAAGATACTGATAGATAACTCTCAGATATCTGGTATTACAAGACAGTGGTTTTCAAAAGTCTTCAGTTGGTACCAAATTTGAGAGTTGATATCTCAGCTGTATATCATAACCTCACGGGAATTAATAAAATGCACACTAGTAAAAATGGACCACATGAAATCAGAAGCATAAGCTCACATATAGGTAAGAACCAAAATTACTGAACAATCTATTATACTTAAATTCTTAATAAAATTTTCATTAATATTTATTGTGGCCATCAAAGTTGAAAGAATTTATAAACAAACATTAAGGTAAAAAGAATCCATAGACTTAATTATTTTCTACAAATTTTGAAAAAAAAATCATAATTCAATTTTATTTGCAGACTACTTTAATCTTATAAAACATAAGCACAGGTTAAATATTCCTACAAGAAACTTTTATTGGTGCTGGTTTTATGACCTTTTGACTCAGGTTCCTCATTTAAAAAATAAAAAAGGACCAGCCCATGGAGGGGTGGTTAAGGAGCTCGATCCCACACAGCCAAGTGAACAGTTTGAGTCCCAGACCCGAGGGCTTGAAAAACATGCTAAGAAAGTGTACGTGTGTGCCCAAGATCCTGAAAGGATGTAAAAGTGGAGGGGAGGGGATTGAAGCATAACCATGCCTCATGAGAGGAGGGCAATTTCTCATCTTCCCTCTCTCTCATCAGAGCATGTGCCTGGTAACAAATTAAAACTAAAATTAAAAAGAAGAGCTGAGTTATATATTTCTAAAGTTTATTCTAGCATTAATATCTATAGTGGCCCTTACAGCCAGATTTTTAACAATAACTAGAATTTTTTAAATAACTTTTGTATTTTGACTATTCTGAAAATATTATTATTTTAAAGATTCTGGAATTCTTTCTGAAACTTAGGAGTTTTATATGTGTCAAGAGAATCTAATAAACTCATTTCTGCTAAGCAGATTCAAAAAGAATTGAGGGAAATAAAACCACTAGCCCTAAAAAAAGGCTATTATGTCTTCAAATTCCACCCATAATTTGAGAACACTGATTTGGATAACTAGACAGACTTCAGAAGTCCTTGGTTGGTAGGGAAAAACAATATTTTACAAAATAATATAAGCAATTAACTGAATTTTTAGAACTGACAGGCTAGGACATAGGGATATACCCTGCAAATTCCACAGTGGCCTAAAAACTAGCCTTCCAGTTATAAAGAGATAATTGTGATTTGGACTCAAATCCCCAAATATGCCACTTCCTGACTTTGTTTCCTAGCTGTAAAACAGAAATAGGAGTACTTACTTCACAGGGTTGTAGTGAGGACTAAGAAGATAAAGTATGTTAACCCCTCAGTGTAGTACCAAGCATGCAGCAATAAATGGTAGTTTTATTTCATTAGTCTCCATCCCTGTTCTTCTCTATTATGCAAACTCTTTGGAAATAAAACTTTCTAAAAATTTAGCTTTGACTATGTCAATTCCCCATTTAAACCTCAAAAATCTATTTATCATCTGTTAAATCAAAACCAAACTCTTCACCTTGGCCCCCAAAGCCCTGTGCAATATTATACCAAGTTCTATTCTAGTCTTATCTCCCTATTCTCCCCTACTGATAATGACAAAGACATTCCTATCTTTAGATCTTTAATGATTTGGCTCAATCTATTCCCTTCTGCCTGGAAGCTTTCCTCATAAAAGCCTACCTAGCCTCTAATGCCAATAATATTAATATAAATAACAATAAGGGCTACCACTTCTTAAATGTCTACTCTGTGTCACAGTCTCCTAACCACATCATACATTATCTCATTCATCCTTAAAACTCAATAAAGTAGAAACTATTTTCACTTTATATATAAGAAAACTAAAAACATGCAAGGTCACACAGAGCTCATAAGTAGTCATTTTAACTCCAAATCGCATGTCCTTAACCTCGATTGTATTGCCTATTTCAAATACAAGCAATCTTTAAAAAGTTCGTGGAAAATGCATATCATGAAAAAATTTTGCATGAATTTCAAAATATTTTTGCACCAAAAGAAAGTCATTCTTTAGTTCCATTTTATGTAAACTTTTAAATCTCCTCTTACTATTTCTTTTTCTCCTCATCTTTTCTTCTTATTTTGGATTTGCTATCGGGTGTGTGTACTTGCAAGAGGGGTGGGAGAGGGAAGGAGGAAGAGGGAGAGGGAAGAGAGAGAGAGCACGCGTAAGGGAGAGGGAAAGTGAGAAAACAGACTTGGGAGGAATGGCTACATGGCAATCCCTTCTCTTCCATTCTTCTCTTGGGATTTGGGGCACATATACACAAGTATGTTATGCATTTTTTCAAAGAACTGGATCCAGGACTTGTACTGCATAGTCCGCTATGTGGGACCCTACTTAGCCTCCACACAACCATCTAGCCCCTTAACTTTCTTTTGTGAAACTTGAAAAAAACTCTTTACAAGCAGATGCAATCTCTCTTTAAACTGGAATTGTACTTTAGAGACATAACAGGAAACACTCTAGTCTTTATCTTAAAAAAAAAATACAATCAGCATATCGCCTCTGGTAAACATTAGTTTTAAGAAAGGGATTATACCTTGTTTCTAACAAAAGAGCCTCTAAACAAAGGAACTTGAATTTAACATAGTAATGCTTCTGGGATACCTTTCTAGACCTTGCCAAGTAACATGGATCTTATTTATAAAAATCAAAGTTCAAGGCTGGCTCCATAGTGCAGTGGTTAAGCGCTATGCGTATAGCCAGACAGATGCCACATGGCTGACAGTGGTTTGACCACTTGCCCCAGTGGCATGAAAAACACATAGTTGCGCATGTGTGGTTGCACAAAATCTTAATGAGATAGACAAGTGAAGGGAAAAAGCACTGCAATGTGACCCTGCCCCACTAAGGGTGCTTTCTGTCTTTCCTACAAGTGCACGTGTCCTCTGGCAATTAAAACACACACACACACATACACACAAAACAAAGTTTGCAAACTATTATTTAATAGATGATTCATTTGACTACCAAAACAATCATAAGTTTGCTTCCCTTTTAAGTCTCATCAATCCTTTCCTAAATTGTTAACAAGTATTGAAGTATTCCTAACAAACTATATTATTTCATGTGAGGCTCTCTCACATGAGAAAAAAAGAACAGAACGTTAAAAGACTGATAATTTTGTAAAGAGAGAATGACAGGCCTATTGTCTTATAAGTATTGCCTACAAAAATCTTAACCTTTTAAATTTCTCTTGAAATTTTTAAAACTGTAATTATACAGTGATATACTAATGATGCATATGATTTAAAAATTTAAGAAAATCAGACTACATAACAATTAAGGGACCATCAGAATGCCACATACTATGCTACTTCTAAATTTTCTGAATTCGTTTGCTCTATTTCATTGAAGTACTTTTCATTTAAAAATCATGAAGCATATATATATATATACACATACACACACACACACACTATATTTATATATCTATATAATGCATATACATAGTTTATAAACCTCTCTTCAATGAGCTGTTAAAATGGTGCCAAGGGGTATGTAATAGCCTGTAGTTCGGCAGGCTAGAGGGATTTAAGAATTAATGAAACAAAATCTAAAATGTGCCACAAACAGAGCATGAGAACAAGGTTTTCGCTTCTGCACACCCAGAGACTGGCTGGCGCACTGTCTGAACACGAGCACTCGCTCTGGCTGTGCTACACTTTTCATGGGCCATATTTTATGTACTACAGACACCTATGCAGGCAAAGTATATGAAATAGTTCTAAGACTCTCATATAGCACAAAGGGGACAATGACTATATGCTACAAAAACCAAAAGTATTAAAATATGTATCCCATTTTCCACCAAGATGCAAAAAGACACAGCTCTTCCCCTCCATCTTTAGTTTTTTTTTTTTTTTTGAGAGGTTTTTGCTATAGTGCGCATGCAATTGCCAGGACAGAGAGACAAAAAGCGAGAAATCACTCCCTGGGGTGGGGGTGGGGGAATGGCTATGCCACAATCCCTTTTCCTCCGTTCTCCTCTCGGGATCTTGGGCACGCATGTACACATGCCCAGTGTGAGTTTAAGCCACTGGGTCCAGGACTTGAACTGCAGCAACGTAGCCATTATGCCAACTGCTGGTACTCCCCTCCATCTTTAAAGGGCTTCTGCTACTGAAGTTTTACTTTCTGTTTTATATTACCATTTTTCTGGTATCTCTATCTTGTCAATCAAGTATTCAAGTATTGCTTTTTTCTTTAAAAGGCAAAATACTTATAAATTTAGTCTCTTCTGCAAACTCCTAAAATTGAAAACATTCAAAGCCTTTCCTTAGTGGGCAATAGTCACCATTTCTGGTAAGTTTTGTTTTTTTTTTTCCTTTCCTTCTCTCCTCCGCTCCTTTTCTAAAATATTTATATCACCTTCTATAATCAGGAGGAAAAAATCCACTACTTGTCTTACTCAGAGGAGGCAATAAACACTGTAACTACTTTTTACCCGGTGTTAGGTCTATGTTACAGAGGCATTTGTAACTAGGTGTTTCATGATATACCATGCAGTTATCCTAATAAAGCAAAATTTTTTCCTTTATGGTTAATTTATAACATTCCCTCATCAATGCTGAGGGAAATGTCAACTAAATTCACATCTAAATATCAGATATTTTCAGGTTTCTTTTTTCAAGGACATATATAGTTCCATGTTATCAGATATCTGTACATATGTAGATAAGCAGCTAGAAGAGTTTTAAGTGCTATCACTGGCCAGTCAGTTGTGTGGTGGTTAAGGTGGCTGGATCCCACATGGCTGACTACACAGTTCAAGCCCTGGACTCTGTAGCTTTAAAAACATACCAGGTACTTACATGCACATACCCAAAATTCTGACAGGAGAATAGAGGAGAAGGGATTGCAGCATGGCCATGTCCCCTGGGTTGGGGGGGGAAGGGCGGGGGGGAGTGTTTTCTCACTTTCCCACTCTCTGTTTCTCTGTCTCTCCAGCGAGCACATGTGCCCTATAGCAAATTAAAAAAAAAAAAAGTCTTATCACAAAAGTACGCCATTAAACTTTAGGAGGATTTATTTTCTAAAAGTGTAAACAGTATACTTTTGTGAGAAAACTTAAAAATTCATGAACTGTTTATCTACTTATGTGAAGTGTAAATACTATTTTGCAAGAAGGCGAAACCTAAAATATAATATGTTTTCTCACCTCAGGAGCAAACATGGTCTCGTAGGTAGGATTATACTGAACTTCTTTGACAGCTGGGTCAAGGTGAACTCCAGTCTCCAAATCCTCCTAGAAGAAAATCAAATGAATATTAAAAATCTGAGGGGTGATCATTTCATTCTAAAAGCCACATGAAAGTCACATCAGCCATTTTAAAAACTTTATCTATTTATTGTGTATATCTGTGTCTGTGTGTGTGCAAGAAGGACAGAAAGAAGGGGCAGAGAGGGAAACCCCTGCCAGGGTCTGGTCACACTGTAAACTTCCTTCATTCCCTCCAGCCTTACAGCCAGCCAAGATCACAGGCACATTCACAGGCATATCTCAGATGTTCAAGCTGATCAGGGAACTGAAACCAGGGCCTTCCCACATGGTTTCAGAGTCGTGCACTGGTGCTCTACCAGCCGCACTACAGCAGCTGGGCTCACATCAGCCATTTTTTTAACATCTATTTTATGATTATTAGGGCATATGATTAAAAGCTCCAAAGTAGAAAATTAGTAAAAATAACATATATAGTTAGCTTTTTTGTTATTTAAGTATATTTTTTTATAAATGGGAGAGGCAGAGAGAGAGACAGTTGCCCCAATTTGGTCTTGACACCATAATCATTGCCCAGCTCTGGATCATGGGCAAGTGTGTGGCTGGCATAGTCAGACAGGTTTCTGGACCTGAACGAGGAACCTGCTACATGGGATTGCCTTACAGAGCACTGTGTTTAACCACTGAACCACAATCTGGACCCTATTCTTATCTCTGGAGGTTAAAATACATAAGTTTTTTTCTTTTCAAAATAGACTTTACTGTCTAAAATTTTCTAAATAAGTAAACTATCCAAAGCCTTATTTAAATTAAGAGATTTCAACTCTTATTTTTAACTCAAAAGACCTTATCTTCTAGTTCCAAATTCAGAAGTGGTACTCCATGGGCCAGCAGATGGCATAGCAGTTACACTGCTGAACTCTCCCACATGGCCATCTGCAGTGCAAATCCTGGACTTAGCGGCTTTAAAATCATGCTGGGCACGTGTGTATGCATGGCCAGGATTCTGGGAGGAGAATGGAGAAGAAGGGACTGTGGCATGACCAGCGCGGCCCCCGCTCCCCCCCCCCGGGGGAGGGTGATTTCTCACCTTCCCTCTCACTGTCTTCTGTTCTCTCCTGCAAGCACACACATCCTAAGGCAAAAACCTCTCAAAAAAGAAAAAAAGAAGTAGTACTCCTTTTTTATTCGGCAAACCGTATTAGATAAGCAAGGAGATGCCACTTAGGAACTGCAGAAGAAACAAAAGGATGTGATAGGGCCTGAGCTACTAAATCTAAAGTCTTATAATCTCTATCAGAGTTTCAACCTTCTTAAATTCATTTTCTGGTTTAATGACCATAAAAATCTCATCTCCACTGGAGAATCACTGGTAGTGTATCACCAGCTATGTAATCCTAACACTTACAAATAAGATAATTTCCAAACTGGTTTCTCTAGCCTGAACCCCTCCCATTAGCTTTAAAGACTCGTCTATCCAACTTTCAACCTAATATCTTTTAAACGTAACACATCTAAAAGTAAACTCTCGGTCTTCGCCTTCCCCTGATCCTTTCCACAGAGTTAGCTGCCAATTCCATGTTTACAGTAGCTCAGGCAAAAATCTCTGGAGTTACTCTGGATACCTGTTTCACACTCTACACTCAACTCATCAGCAAACTGTCTGCCTTCCACCATTTCTCATTCTCTATCACCTCAGTCCAACCTGTCTTCTTGCATCTGGATAATTGCAATAACTTCCTAACTGGTCTCCCTGCTTTCTGCCCTCGCTCATCCACAGTCTCACTCCACATAGGAGATGAGTGTGCAATTCTTTAACAATATTTGTCAGATTTTGTTACTCCTTTACCCTAACCTCCCAGTAGCTTCTCTATTCAGAATAAAAGCCTAACAAGGTCTAATACCAGTTGTTCTCGGAAAGCAGGTATGGTGTTTAGGGTAGTTTTATTTAATGTCTTCCTAAATATACATCCTATTTGAACAGGCCTTTATTAAAATATGTTGGGGCCAGCAGGTGGCATGGAGGTTAAGGCACTAGATTGCATAGATAGGTCTGACTGTGGGTTTCGAGTCCTAGATCCAGAAATTTGAGGGTCACTCCAGGCCTATGTGTATGTGTGCCCAAGAACCCAAGAGGAGACTGGAAACAGGAACTGCGGTATGGCCATCCCACTTGAAGGATGATCTCTTATTTTCCTTCCGCCTCTTTCTCTCTGTCTCTCTGGAGAGTGCATCTGCTCTATAGCAAAAACAAGCAAACAAACAAAACATGTTATTTGATTACAAGTATCTCTCGGGTAGTTAGGGCATTTAGTTGTATTTCAAAAAAGATTTTTTTTTGGTAATGATATAGTATGTGAGAGAGAGAGAGAAAGAGGGAGACAAGAGTTTGGAGAAGGATGAGCACTCTCCACAGGGCTGAGTCACACAGTGATCCCCTTCTTCAAGTTGTCCATCCTGCCAGGATTCTGGGCACGCATATAGGTACCCAGTGTGTGTTCACTATATGCCACTGACTATGAGGATGGGTCTACATTTTGAAATTTTTAAGGTTACGATGTATCATCGATGCATTATGTTTCAGTAAAGCTGGCATTATAAAATTACTGTTATAAATAAGGACGTTGAGTCTAACTAGTTGGCAGAGATTTAATGAGCTATCCTCCGTCTACCAACTTCTATCTTTTTCTAACAGTATCCCTGTGCCCACCTGAACCTAGCCATGCTGGCTCATTTGCTTTTCCTAGAATATGCCAAAGGCAATTGTGCCTCAGGGTCTCTCCACTTAATGTTTTCTCTTTTTGGACTGTTCTTTCCCTGAATATCCATGACCACTCTCTCTGCTTTTAATTATCTGCTCCTTTATTTATTTATTTTGCTTTTGCCTTGTTTTATTTTTTGCTATTACATATATATATTATATATATATAATATATATATT
>NW_006160040.1:5600024-5620368 GCF_000334495.1 Tupaia belangeri chinensis | reverse complement strand
TGCTATTACATTTATCTTCATATGACATTCACATTTGTTTATCTACCTTCCTTCACTAAAATGTAAGGTGCACAAGGTGAATTTTGTATGCACGAATACACAGTGAACTCCTAGAACTACCCCTATCATATCATCTTTATTCTTTTGGGCTCTTTCTGATGGTAGGATACATCTGTCAACACACTGCAAAGGCAATGGAAATAACATCGCAGATTTTGCAAACAGATGGGATTTAATGAAGTTGATAGTGATACTGGAGATAAATCAATGCAACAGATAGATGATGTGTTTAGAATCAGATCAGCTAATAACCAAAGACTAGAACATTGACAAGAAAAATAGTAACATAGCCATGCAGTAATTGTTCTAAAATTGTACAGTGCTTAAAACACCTTACACAGCCCCTTTACTCTAAGATACAGCATATCCTGTATGATACACTTGTGCTTCCCTCCTCTCTAGTTTCAAAACTGTCCATATCTTTATCTTATCCTTCTCATGACTTTGATCTTCACTGCCAATTTTCAGCACACTCCTGGCCTCTGGATCCATATATCCAACTGCCTACAGAATTTTATCACTTGATGTTCCAGAGCATCAAACACTGCTATGTCCAAAAGAGAACATCTTGCCCCCATGACTTCATCTTCACTAAGGAATCAGGCACTGAGCATCACTGATTCTACCTCTAAATATTTCTCTTGCAATTCCACCTCTGTCCTTTCTTCTCCATATCCCAGCCACCATGATCCTAATTCAGGGTTTTACCACATCTTCCATGATCAATTGTAGCACATCCTTATATGGCTTAATACACCCCCACTTTTGTCATATCAGACTCATTGGTAATTTTTAAAAACAGCAACTTTGATGCTTTCTGTGCCATTGGTAATTTTACTGCTTTATATCTTAGATGTTCCCTTTATTATCTGATAAAATATGAAGTTATTTCGGTACCACCCTCGCTCCTATGTCAAGAAAATGCCTTTTTTCGGGGTGAGGGGCCACAATCATTTAAAAATTATTTATTTTATTTATTATTATTTCTAAATTTTTTCTATAGGGTACAGGTGCTCACCAGAGACACAAAGAGAGGATGAGTGGGAAAGCAAGCCACCAGGTCTAGGACACAAACTTTAGTCAGCCATCTGGGAGTCCAGCACTCCAACCACCACACTACCGGCTGGCCCCAGGCAGGCCACAATCTTAAGAAATACTGTATTCTTGATAGTATTTGTGATATGTAATTTGTTGCATGTGACTTTTACTTACAAAAATGTAAACATCCTCACTGCCTGGAGAATGCAGGGCATTCAGCATGTGTTCAATAAATAGCTGTTAAATGAAATTAAAGAAAGAAAAGCCAAATCTTTAGAGAAATTAAGTAGGATAAGGCTGACTTCACAATTCATTGGATTTGGCAGTTACCCCACCAAAAACCTTTGCCAGAGTGAATTTGGTAGTGAGACAGAGTATGGAAAGCCAGCTGCAAAGAGCAGAGGTGTAAATGAGGATTTAGAAAATAAGACAATAATAACTTTCACCATTTGTTGATTAAAAAAGAAGAGATGGGGTGCCAGATTGAAAGACAAAATTAGGTTTATTTTTCTTCTTCCTTAAGACAACACTAAGCCAAAGATACAATTAGTCACAGGATAGAGAAAAAGAGACAACAAAGGAAAACACATGTCCAGAATGGAGATAATCAAAGGTATAGTTCTCCTGGAAGAGGTAGGAGGGGAGAGACTCTCGACACAGCTGGAAGATTAGCCACTGGAAGAGAGGCAGTCTCCCTGACATGAAACAGATGACAAAGATAAATGGGCGATAGATATCTAGAGACGCTGGGAGTCATAACTGATCTTTTCATCTTCTTTGTGCAGTTAGGTACAGTCATCTTCATAAAGCACAGCAACTTTGCATTCACTTCTCATTCAACAAGTAATAGGTGCTGCTCCTACTATGTGCCAGACACTGTTCCAGACTCACAGACAAAGATACCCACCCTCATGAATGTTTAGATTCTAGTGAGGGAGAAGACAATAACCCATATGATGAAGAAATGAAACAGTCTGCTAGAAGAAGGTAAGTAATATATAAAAAAGGAACTCAACAACATTGATGAGCTGGCACCAGAGCAGACGTGTTATTTCATATTATATGACACATTAGAGCACTTCTGTGCTCTAAGGTAAATATTAGCAGGAGTAGGTCACTTATCCAAGGTGCTAACAAAATGACTGAGAAAGGGAAGAGTTTAACCATAGTGAACAATGTCACAGAAATCCAATGAGCAACAAACGAAACTGTTGTCAGAGTAAGTAGGTGTATCACTCAGATGACTTGGATGCAAGTAACAGAAAGCCTCATGCACTGATTAGATAGTATTGCATCCTTAAGATTTTCTCTTAGAAATGCCAGGAAGAGTGGAAAATGAGCTTTGAGAAATAGGTAGAAATAAAGAGTGGGTATACAGATAGAAACACCATTCAAAATCAGTCACATCATAGAACCAATCCAGGGAGGACAACTATTTATCATACTGCACACCATAACTGCTATGGCTGTCACTGGAACTACTGGCCTGCGAAATTAGAAAATGTTAGCTACCATTGCCATTTAAAATCTTTTTGAGTTGACCCCACAGCCTAGTGATTAAGGGGACAGGATCCCACATGGCTGACCATGGTCTGAATCTTAGACCCTGCAGCTTGAAAAACAGGTACATGTACATGTATGTCCCAAATCGTCATAGGATGGAGAAAGGAAAAGAGATTTTGGTGTGACTATGCTCTATGGAGGGGGATTCCGCTTCCCTCTCCTTCTCTCTCTGGCAAGGGCAAATGGCCTCCAGCGATCAACAAGAGAACCACCACAACACTTCTTTCTGTTTCTTTATGTGTTAGTTTCAGATTAGAAAGCTCAGGTGGGTGCATCTGTTTAGCTGAACTCAAGTTATAATGTCAAGCCTTAATTATAGGAACTGGAAAAATGAGAATCTGGGTTTTTGGGTTCTGAGGGTGGATGGTAAACAGGGATGCTCTTTATATTAAGACTCTTATTAAAGAATGGGGTTCAAATTCTGGGCCTCCTAAAACAACAAATATATATCACCTGATAACACAGAGTAGAATCTTTACTGATCAGTGATAGTATCTTGCCTGGAACCAAACAGCAAACTCAATCCCTTAAGTTTAAGAAGTTACATATAACTTTTAAAACTGCAGAAAGAGGAAATTACATGCTTCCTCCCCTTAGTATTCAACTCCTAGTGATAAACTGCTAAAGCAACAAGAGGCTTAGCCATATTCATACCTCCCCAGTGGATTTATATCATTAACTGAGAGAATCACTTCATAACACTAGTTACCAATTTCTCCAATTACAGGTATTTAAAATATTACAATTTGGGGGGCGAGCAGGTTGTGTGGTAGTTAAGTTGTTGAACTCCCACTTGGCGCACCACAGTTTGAGTACCAGACCCAGCAGCTTCAAAATCATGCCGAGCACATGTGTATGTGTGCCCCAAATCCCAAAAGGAGAATAGAGAAGGGAGTGTGGCATGGTTATCTCCTCTGGAAGGCAATTTCTTACTTTCTTTCTCTCTGTCTCTCTCTGGTGAGCAATTCTGCCCTATGGCAAAATTTAAAGAGAGAGAGAGAGAGAGAGAGAAGAAAAAAATATATAACTTTGAATTATTTTGAATACAGTACCATGAGATATCAACGTTTAAATGAGAAGTGCAATGTAAAAAAATATTCTATATAAGCAACAATGACAATTAATTAAAAAAATATAAATAGGCCTCAGTCTCTAGCTCTAGCTAAAATCATAGAACTGAACAACCCTTCAGAAAACAAAGTTGTTAATTTTACATTTAATTAGGAAAAAAACATGGACAGTCCCACAACCTTGTTTCAATGTCCATGAGTTCAATACCATTTAGGCATAGAAACTGGAATTGCTACAGAATTACAAAGGATTTCTATTCAGTTTCAGCTATCCATAAAAATTAAAGAGCAGTAAGTGAAGGGCCCCTTATTGGTCAAATAAGTTTAAACAGTTATCTTTTGTTGATTCAAAGTAATTTGAGAAAAAAACTAACATTCACTTTTTAGTCCTTTTCACATTTCTTCCTGTGGACAAATGAGAAAACAAACATGAAAACACCATGTAAACTATAAAGCACATCCCAAGTATTAGTCATCATAAAGTACCTATCAATTTATAGCATAGTTTTGTTCTTTTTAAAAATTTATGTTTTCTGAAAGAGACAGAGGCAGCACTCCCAATAGGGTCTTGTTGCTATGATCCAATCCAACTTCAGTCAACCGCTGCTCACATCCACACTCTTGAATTTATAGCATAATTCTCCTACTCCTGAAAGCGGAAATGACAAACTTCTTTTTTTTGAAAGGTTTTTGCTATAGGGCACGTGCGCTTGCCGGAAAGACAGAGACAGAGAGAGACAGGAAGCGAGAAATCACCCCCCATGGGGAATAGCAACACTACAATCCCTTCTCCTCCATTCTCCTCTTGGGATCTTGGGTGCGCACTCACACACACCTGGTGTGAGTTTAAGCCATCAGGTCCGTGGCTCGAACCATGGTTGACTACATGGGAGTCCAGAGACATAGCCATTATGCCAACTGCTAGTCCTGAGAAACTTCTTAAAATGGGAGTTTAGGTGGATGGGATAAAAGGACGAAATACAGATAAAGATATCCTTTGAGTTTGACCCTTAGCAGATGCAGGGAAAACAGTGATCTACTTGAAGCTCACAAATATAATACCACCCAAGAAACTAAAAAATGTCCTTGAAAGGCAGAATGCTCCTTTCACTCAAGTTGGCTATGCTAAAGCATAGAACACACTGGGAGAGAGTAATAGTCATTGAATGAAATGAGACAAAGCACATTCAGATTTTTCTTTCTTTCTTTCTTTTTTTTTTTTTGGAGAGGTTTTTGCTACAGGGCGTGTGCACTCACCAGAAAGACAAGAGAGAGACAGAGACAGAAAGCGAGAAATCACCCCCCGGGGGGGATGGCCACACCACAATCCCTTCTTCTCCATTCTCCTCTCGGGATCTTGGGCACGCACGCACATGAGCCTGGAGTGAGTTTAAGCCACCGGGTCCAGGACTCAAACCACAGTCAACTACATGGGAGTTCAGTGACATAGCCATTACGCTAACTTCTAGACCCCCAGATTTTCTTTTTTTCTTTTAACTTTAAAGTTAATTATTAGGCTACTCTTGCAACCCAATAGGGATCATCACATGATATCTAAAATGCAAAATCTGACAATGCTGCATTAAAATAAAACTTTAAACAGAAGATATTCAATCATGCCATACATTAGAGGACACAAATATGTTCAACTTGAGTTCTAGAATAAGAGGAAAGAGAATGAGAGTATAATAATATGTAAAGAGATAATAACAGAACTTTCCAGAAATGCTGAAAGATCTACAATCTAACCCGATTAATCCTTAATTAAAGAAACAACAAATTCTGGTAGCATGAAAAGAAATCTATGCATGTATAAATAAAATTAATGAATAAAATGATATTGCAGATAAAAGGGAGGGGAGTTGTCAAAGAAAAAAGGAAATCACTTTCAAAGAAAAACAACCACGCTGACAGCTGATCTGTTAACAGTAACAATGAAAATCAGAGGATGGTAGAATATCTTAAAAGTGCTGCAAGAAAACTGTCAGCCAAGCAAACTAAATCCAGTGAAAATATCCTTCAAGACAGTGGGCTAAATATAAACACTTTAAAGACAAAGAAACTGAAAGACATTTCCCGCCAGTCTCAATAAAAAACACTTTAAAGGATACACTAAAACAGAAAATGATTTCTTGCATATGAGATGTAAGAATCATCATCATTCACCATCTTTTCAGAGAAAGAGAGAGAGAATGTGTGTGTATGTGTGAGTGTGTGTGTGTGTGTGTGTGTGCGCGTGAGAGAGAGAGAAGAGAGAGGAGAGAGAGAGAGAATGACAGCTAAAGGGTTGGGGAGACAGGAATAAAATTTAAGGGTTCTAAGCTTTTTACAGCATTGTTGAGCAGAAGGTAATGATATTGATTAATTAAGACATTTTTTAATTTCTAGGTGTAACCACTTAAAGAACAGAAATAGTGTATAATTGAGGACCAGCAGGTGGCGTGGTAGTTGGGGCTCTGGACACTCCTACATGGCTGACCTTGGTTCAAGTCCTGGACCTGGTGGTTTGCTTTCTCATTTTCCCTCTCTTTATCCCTGTGTGTGTATCTCTCTTTGGTCAAATTAAAATAAATAAATTAAATTAAATTAAATAATTCTAAAAAAAAGAGAAAGAAACAGTACAAACATATGACTGAGAGCAGAGAAACAATGGAATGAAAAATATGCCAAAAGACTAGATTCCTACTAACATATTAATTTTCTACCTTTCTTCTTTTCTAGTGCATGTATTTAAAGATTATACTTTAAAAAATTACCATCATAGCTGTATTTCAAAAGTCTGAAAGGGTATTATTTCCCTTATCATTCATTTCAAAATACTGGGTCGTTGGAAAAGACGTGACATATTTTTTAGTTTATTTTTCTTCGCAAAAATGTGTCATGACTTTAAGCAAGCCAATATTTTCTATTATGTTTCCCTCTGGCCCATGGGTTACTTAGAAGTACAATTTTATAATTTTCAAAGATGAGAACTTTATAGTTATCTTTTTGTAGGTGGTTTCTAGCTTAATTACATTATGGTTGGGGAATGTGGTAATATAATTAAAAATTTGTGAAGACTTATATTTTAAGGCCTAGTATAGGGGTTGACAAATTACACTCTGTGGGCCAAACCTAAAACACAATCTGTTTTTTCTATCAACAAGCTAAGAATTACATTTACTATTTACTTTTTTTTTTTTTTTTTTTTTAGTTTTTTGCTACAGGGCACGTGTGCTCACTAGAGAGACAGAGACAGAAAGACAGAAAGCGAGAAATCACCCCCCAGGGGGGATGGCCACGCCATAATCCCTTCTCCTCTGTTCTCCTGTTGGGATTTTGGGCATGCACTCACACGTGCCCGGCATGAGTTCAAGTCACTGGGTCCGGGATTCAAACCACGGTTGACTACATGGGAGTCCAGCGACATAGCCATTACGCTAACTGTTGGTCCCTACATCTACTTCTTTTTAATTGCTGGAGGATACGTGTGATTGCCAGAGAGAAAGCGAGAGGAAAAGGGAGAAAGCACTGACCTCAGTGAGGCATGATCACACTATGGTCTCCTTTTCCCTTTCTCCATCCTGTTGGTATTCACACGCACAAGCACCCAGTGTGTTTTTCAAGCCACCAGGGACTTGAACTAATGTCAGCTATGTGGGATCCAGCTCCTTTAACCATCAGCCCAGCCCCAAGGCCAGCCTGACAGTTATATTTTGTTTGTTTGTTTTTCTTTTAGAGAGCACATGCGCTCACCGGTCAGAGAAGGAGAGGGAGGGAAAGTGAGAAATCACCCTTCAAAGGAGATGGCCCACAATCCTTTATCTTCCATTCTCCTCTTGGGATTGTTGGGCACCTGGCATGATTTTCAAGCTGCCAGGTCCATCTGGGACTCAAACTGCACAGCAGGAAATATGGGGTCCAGCACCTTAACCTCAATGCCATCTGCTACCCTGATAATTACATTTTTAAAGGACTGTTTAAAAAAATTTTTTTAAATCATGTAATACAAGGGTACTTCAAGAAGTTTTTACGGAAAAATGAAATTACAGTATGAATTTATTTCAATGCAAAACATTTTTTGAATTTAAAGCAGTTTTCTCATTTTTTTCCCATGACTTTCTGAAGAGCTCTCTCTGCCCCGCAACAATGTGGCCAGAACAGCCTAAACTATTTACTACGCTGGCCCTTAACAAAAATTTGTCAATTTCTGGTCTAATATAGGGCCAGTTTCTAAAAAAATGTGCTTAAAAAGAATATTCTTTGTAGTTGAGCACTAAGCTCTAAGTGACCTTTAGATACAGTTTACTGAGACCAACAGATGGCATAATAGGTTGCTGGACTACTATGTAGTCGACTGTGGTTCGAGTCCCTGACCCAATGACTTAAAACTCATGCTAGGCATGTGTGCATGTGTGCCCAAGATCCTGAGAAGAGAATGGAGAAAAGGGGATTGAGATGTGGTCATTCCACCTGGAGGGTGATTTCTCACTTTTTGTCTGTCTCTCTAGTTAGCACATGCCCCTGTAGCAAAAATCTCACTCTCAAATAAAAAAAAAATACATATTGGGTCATTGAAAAGTCATTACTCATTTTGCACAGAAAAACATAGAGAAAAATGTGACTTTTCCAACAACCCAACAATTTTGTCGCTTAAACATTTTTTTTCCATCACTATTGACATGTTTTGCCTATTCTATCGATTCCTGAGAGAGGTATATTAAAAATTCCCACTATAATTGTACATTTGTTATGTTTTTCCTTATAGTTCTGTCAATTTTTGCTTAAATATTTTGAGCTTATATTTTTATATAGCTCTTTGTTAACTGAGTCTTTTTATCTTTATGAAATGACCTTTCTTTTTGGTCTCTAGTAAACTGCTTTATGGTCTATTGTATTGGTCTTTTAAAAAAAATTTTTGAGTTTATTAATCCTCTCATGAAAAATCCGCACAATCACGGCAGATAGTCACTGCAGAATCTTTCCTCCCTCAACTGTTTGCCAGCACCAACATTGGCCTTTGCAATCCCCCGACTTTTTGAACTTCAAGAATTAGGAAGAAACTCACCATCCATCAGATGACTAGAAATCACTGCAGAGTCACAAGAAATGTGGGAAAGCAAGAAAATACCTCTCCTCCAAGAGAAAAGAGTAACTCCTCTTCATCCACAGACAGTTCAATGGAAATCATGGAAATGTCTGATAAAGAATTTAGAATATTCATGATGATAAAGCTAACAGAGATGAAAGAGAAAAGAGACAATGAACTGCAGAAAGGCAGGAGAAAGGAGTTGACAAGTTCCAGGAAGTGAAGAAATTTTTTGCAAGATCTAAAAGAGGAAATACACACTCTAAAAAAGCATCAAATGGACCTGTTAGAGATGAAGGGTATAATACAGGAAGTCAAAATCTCCCTTCAAAGTATTAAGAGCAGACTAGATCACACAGAAAATTGGATCTCAGATGTAGAAGATAGAATCGCTGGTGTAGATGGGACCAGCAGTTGGCGTAATAGCTACATTGCAGGACTCCCTTGCAGTTGACCGCAGTTCAAGTCCTAGGACCGGTGGCTTAAACTCACGCTGGGTGTGTGTGCATGCATGGCCAAGATCCCAAGAGGAGAATGAACTGTGGCATGGCCATCCCCCCGGGGGGTGGTTTCTTGCTTTTTGACTCTCTGTCTTTCTGGTGAGCACATGTGCCCTATGGCAAAAAGCCTTTCCAAAAATAAATAAATAAATAAATCACTGGCCTAGAAAAGTCCACCACAAAGACTGAGAAAATTGCCCAAAAAAAAGAGAGAATAATATATAAGAAATACTAGATACCATCAAACATCCAAACATCAAAATAATTGGTATCCCAGAAGGTGAAGAGACTCATATGGGCATTGATAATCTATTCCATGAAATCTTGCAAGAAAACTTTCCAAACCTAGAGAAATACAAAGGACCTCAAATAGAATCAACCCAAGAAGATCTTCTCTAAGACACATTATAGCCAGACTGACAAAAACCACAAAGACAAAATACTTAGATTGGCAAGAAAGAAACAAGTTACCTACAAAGGATATCCCATCAGGCTAACAGCAGACCTCTCATCAGAAACTACTTGAGTGAAGAAAGAATGGGAAAATATATTCAAAGTGTTAAGGGAAAAGCAATTTCAACCAGAATACTGTACCCAGCAAGATTATCCTTCATATGGGAAGAAAAGATAAGAACATCCTCAGATAAACAAAGCCTGAAAAAATTTACTAACACCAGACCAGATCTCCAAGAAGTTCTCAAGGGAGTACTATACCAGGAAAATTAAATACAGACACAGAGTAATAAGAGTTCAAAAACTAAGAAAATGGCCAACTTAATCATAGGGACAAGTCTGGAGTTAAATATTATATCCCAGAATTTAATTGAGAAGATTGAACCACAATAGAAGATAGATTGAGTACATGAGACTGAACTGGAGAAATAGCACTTTATGACTTTTGACTAAAACATTGCTGATTTTCTTGTAGGCTTTATTTTATGTGTTTTAGGACTTCTGACCCATCTTGAGCTGACAATAGGTTCATGCACCTACTATTTGAACAGAATCCCAACCTGTTTCCTGGCTTTAAGTTTTAAGCAAAGCTCCTTAGCATTTCTTTGATTTATTAAAGCTAAAACTGGTATTCTTTAAGTTAAAAAAAAAAGCCAGTCTGTGGGCTGGTAGTTAAGATGGCTGGATCCCACACGGCTGACTGCCTTGTTCCAGTCTTGGACCTGGTCACTTTAACACATACCAAGCATGGGACCAGCAGTTGGCATAATGGCTATGTCGCTGGAATCCCATGTAGTTGACTGTGGTTCAAGTCCCGGACCTGACCTGGTGGCTTAAACTCACGCCGGGTGCATGTGCATGTGTGCACAAGATCTCAGGAGGAGAATGAACGAGAAGGGATTGCAGTGTGGTCACCCCCCCCCCGGGGGGGGGGGGGGGGGGGGGGGGTCTCTCTGTGTCTATCTGTTTGGTGAGCGCAGGTGGTGGTGGTGATTTCTTGCTTTCTCTCTGTCTTTCTGGCGAATGCACATGCCCTATAGCAAAAACCTCTAAAAAAAAACACACAAAAAAATACACACAAAACAAAACGAAACAAAACAAAACACACCAAGCATGTGTGCACACACAAGTGCCCAAAATCTTAAAAGGAGGGAGAGACGGAGAAGGGAATGCAGCACGGCCAACCCGTGTGGGATGCTTTCTCGCCTTCCCTTTCTGCATTTTTCCTGCAAGCTCAAATGCCCTCCGGCAAATTGAAAAGAAAGAAAAGCTTATTAAGAAAAAAAAACTATGCATGGATTTTGAATATTTTTTGCACCAAAATAAACTTGCATTTTAATTCCATTTTCCCCTTTCTATAAACTTAGAAAGAAATCAAAAACCTAAAGTAGACCTAAATGAATAGTTATACTGTCTCCAAAGTGATCTATGATTAAATGCAATCCCAAGTAAAATCCCACCTGGAGGTGAGAAGAACTTTGCAAATTAATTATAAATTGTATATCAAATTACAGTGGCTGAGAACAGCCAAATCATTCTTGCACAACAATGACAAATAAAATGTGAAGAACTGTACTATAAGAAATGAAGAGATAGTAAGAATGTTCACATCATAATCAAAAGTATGTGACTAATGCTTCATGTGTATTAGTGACAAATGTGAAAAACAAAGATGTAGTACTTTCAAAGATAATACAAGAGAATATTTGCATTACTTTGGGTTAAAGATTTCTCAAAAAAGAAACAGGAACCACAATCCCTAAATTTGGTAAGACTGGACTAAATAAACAATCCTATTTATAAAAGACAGGGAAAAGAGAATGAAAAGAAAGGCACAAACTGGAAAAGCTTTGGCAACACACACAATTAAAGGACAGTCCATTTATAAAGATCTACAAATATCAAGTAACCAATAACATATAAGAAAAGATACTCAACCTCCTTCGTGCCCAGAGAAAGATGAATTAAAACACTGCATAAATTTATTCTTTACTGAAATCCTTCCAATTAGTCATGACACTACTGGTCGAATACACATGAACATATTGCATGCTCCATACTTCCTCCCAAGGTCATTTTCCAGTTTACCAATCACTTACAAGCATTACATAAGCTTTTTCTTTATAAAAGCAACTATTAGTTCCCAAATCAGTAGTGAACCATGCTCATTAATCTCTCATCATAGATCCAGTTCACCGGATGGGTTGCCCAGCTCTGCTGCTGCTGCTGCTTCTTTTTTTTTTTTTTTAATTTAGGTTTTGCCATAGGGCGTGTGTGCTTACCAGAGAGATACTGAGAGAAGAAAAATAAGAAACATCCCCAGGAGAAATGGCCATGCCACACGCGTACACACGCCCGGAGTGATTTTCAAGCTGCCAGGTCCAGGACTCAAACTGTGGTTGGCCACGTAAGAGTCCAGCACCTTAACCACCATGCCATTTACTGGCCCCTAGCTCTGGCTTCTAATGGACTTCCAGCACCTTATGTAACCTCTCCTATTGGATTTCCTTAGTTATTAGTGATTGAACTAAGTGAGTTCTAGAGACTCCCTATTACCCATCCCCTACTGTGGCCCACCCAGCTCTAAAATTCTGTACATGGTTTTAGGAGGCTTTCTTTTTCTTTTACTCTTTCATTTCATTCTCTTATCAAATGTAACTTAATCCTGTGGGCAGAGTCATAAAAATGGACACAATAGTCTCCAGGCCTCAGGCTCTTAGCATCCAGAGGAAAGCAAAAAGTTAACAAATCAGGTACCATGGCAAGTGTTACAGTTGACATGTAAAATAGGACTAGTGGGTGGGTGGTGTGGTGCTTTAGGCAGCTGGACTCCACATGGCCAACTCTGCTGTTCAAGTCCCAGGTGGGTGGCTTAACAAACACATAGGGAGTGAATATGGGTGCCCAAAGTCCTGAAAGGAGGAGAAATGGAGAAAGGATTGCAGGAATGACCATTTTCCATATGAGGTACTTTCTCTCTCTCTCCTTCTCTCCAGTGAAGGTACGAGCACTCTAGCACAAAAAGGGGGAGGGCAAGGCAGGCACAGGAGAAAATGTGTACTCTAAAACTGAAGGACACATGAACAATGAATAGTAGAGTTTGGGGTCAGGGAGGAAGGCATGCAGCAAGGACCATAGGCAAACTCTTGAGCGCAAAAAAGAATATTTGACTTTTGGGATTTAGTAAAAGAGTTCGGTGCAGGAGACAGGCAAGCCTCACATGCTATATAAAGAACTTAGAAAACTTAGAATGGTGTCTTCAGGCAGGGAAGTGACATGATGAAACTGAATTTAATAAGGTCATCCTAGGGGCACTCTTGAGGAAAACAGTAGGTACGGAATTGGGAGACAAGGAAGACGGAAGGAGAAAGATCAGTAAGGAGGCTGGCTACAACTGTCATAAGAGAAAAAATAAGAATCTGAACTAAACTGGTTGCTGAAGAGGAAAGAGGGATTTGACAAATATCACTGAGTGACAACAGACAGAAAAGTCAAGAAAAATTCCTGGGGAAAATAAGCAAGTTACAAAGGCTGGGCCACATTGGCGTTGAGAGAAATATGAAGCAGAAATGAGTAGCTAAATGAGTAGCTGCAGGGACTGAGGAATAAGGAAAAACATCTCTTCTTGGCTCGGACTAGTGAGGTCATGAATGAAAATTGGGAAAAAAGGAAGGGTGGATTCTGAGGCAAAAGAAAATTTTTAACACCCTAAATTAGAGGTATTTAGGAGCCATCCTGGGAGAGATGCTTATTGTGTCTTAAGAGAAAAAGGTGTTGGAACTAGAAATGATAAGGATAGTGAAATTTTAATAGGTGTTTATAATGTGCCTGATACTGTTAAGAGTGTTTCACATGCCTCACGACAATTCTTATAATTCCGTAAGACAGGCACTTAGTGCTATGCCTACCTTACGGATAAGAAAAAATTAGGCATAGAATCCTTACATAACTTCTCCAAGGTTGCCACATGGGTAAGTGCTGAGGGCAGATGTGAATCCCAGAGTCTTAATTCCAGAGCCTGTGCTAACGTCCTTACTGTGAGTTGTCGGAAGCACAGACTGCAGTGGAAGGTATGGGAGGGTATGTGGCGTGCAAAAGAGGACGAAGGGCAGAGAGAAACAACAGTGTAAGGGAGGGCAGAAGAACAGAAGACCAAAAGGCTGAGGATACCCCGCAGAAGCAAAGGGAGACAGAGCTTCAAGAACTACTTAACAATGTCTTGATGCAGAGATTCAAGTCAAAAGGCAGAACTTGACAACTAGAAGGCCAGAGAATTCATTCAAGAAGGGTAGTTTTCTAAGACTAGGATTGCTTTGGGATGAGGATAAATTGAGACAAAAGAAGAGAACTCCAAAAAGCTAAGCTGGGAAAGGATAGACTTAGTACACTGTTAGAGGGGCATAAAGTTTGGAGTTTTACTTTATTATTATAATTATAGGAGGATTCTAATCATTCCTTCATGCTAGATGTCCATTAATAAAAAGATTTATAAACAGATCACCGAAAACCTGTAAAACGCATCTTTAGTTACAGCACTAGCCTTGGAAACACGTCTTCAGTTATAACAATAGACTTGGGAACAGCTTACCAAGGAATTTTTGTATACTGCTTTCATTCTCTAAATCTTGAACTTCTGGTCACTCACATCTGATTCTACAGGGTCTGTGCTTGCAGTTGGTGGATTCTCTTACCAGGCTATAAACATAGAAGCCTTTCTTTGAAGCTATGATGCCCTGTTTTTAGACAGGGCCCAAGTCAGCCACCAATTGCAGATCTTCCTGTCCAAACTTACTGAACTCACTGAGATTACAGGTCACACCACCATGTCCAGCCTTTCCACTGCGCTAGGAATGAAATGTGGGCCTCCCATGTGGTCGCAGCCCGGGGAGCACAGGGTCTTACTAGCACATACAGCCAAGGCTGGGTTTCCTTGAATCTGCTGTACAGGCACACCCTTCTCAGGTTTGCCCATCACTTTTGCCTGGAAGCTCTTGCTACAGTTTAAAAAGGGCTGGCTTCTCATTTTTCAAAGCTACCTTTTCAGAGAGGATTTCCTTGAGCAATCTATTGAAATTATATTCCTACCTTATTCCCTATTTTTTTTCCTTCACAGTACGTAATCCAGTCTGTAACCACTTCATTTGGTCTGCCTCTTCTACTAGAATATCTGCATCATGATGGCAAACAAGTCCACCTTGTTGGCCTATCTTCAACCCATAGAAGAGTTTCTGGCAAATAACATGTGCTCAGTAATCTGTTAAACTAGTTATATAACCCAATTTCTCACTTTACTTATTACCTTCCTTCAATGGGATAATGAAGTCTCTTAAAGCCAAGGCCTTTTCCTCACTGTATTAAAATATATAACCCCAATAGCTAACATTCATTTATTGCACTCTCAACTAGATACCAGACTCTGTGCTATAAACTTTATTTGCATAATTTCACTCAATCTTCACTCTAATCCTTTTATACAGGTAGTTCCTTTCAAACCTATCTCCATCTGCAAGGGAGGAGACAGGAAGTCACATAACCTGTCCAAGTTTACACAGGTGGTGGAGCCAGGAACAGAATCAAGTTATTAATTCAAAAACAAAACAAAGACGGTCGACCCAGTGCTTATTTTGCGTGATGGAACATACTCTAGTTTGGGAAGTCCTAACCCAGTTTCACTTATGTTCTGAGATTACACTTGCTCTATCCAGGCCACGTTCCGAATCCTAAATTCTAATTTCACGCCCTCTTCCAAGCTCTGTCTGAGGGCGGGAGGCAAGGGAAGGGAGCAGTGGAGGGCGGTCCCAAAGTACCAAGTCTCCCATTGTAGAAAGAAGAGATCCAAGCGTTAGCAATTTATCTCCTAGCACTGAGAACGAGTTAACGTGGGTCCTAACTAGCGGAGGGGTGGTTTCGGAGCAGAAGCCAACAATTTCTGCACCACACCAGTGGTCCAAGCGCTTACCTTAACTGCCACCTCCGGAGCCGAGTCCACAGCCACTGCCAGAGAGGGCTTGGCTGAAGGCGACTTAGTCAAGTGCATGAGAGAGTCGGCGGCTGGCAGCGAACACCGTCCACCCTCACTGTCCGAATCCGACTCGGACCCTGATCCCGAGCCATAGGAAGCAGCCAGAGCTGCAATCGCAGCCGACATTACGGCAACAAATCCTCTGCGGAGACCAGGCCTGGGCGGAAGAAGAAGCGGCTCCAAGGTCCTGACAGATTGCCCTGAAACACATTCTTGTCCTCTTGGGTTAGAAATAAGTTATAACATTTTTGAAATAATAAACTAATTATTAGAATAACCACAATATAGATTAGAATTTGGAAACATTTATCTAAGGAAACAGAAAGAGTTATAATAGCTTACAACTTCCAGGACCTAGTTGGTTAAAGACTAGGAGCTCCGAACTAAGTCTCCAGGCTGCAAGGTCCTACACTCCCGGCGTCCAGCGCGACGGGAAGTTCGAATAGGCACTATGGGAAATGTAGTTTAGAGCAAGTGGGCGGGGCAGGGGCTGGCTGCTCTTTGCCCCCGCCCCCGAGTGGATGGTTCATTCAATTGGCTATCACTGCCCCTCAATCCCCAGCCAAGCATCGTTCTCTCCGTCCCCCTCCCCCAAACTGAGGATTGGGTAATACCACAGAGCCTCAGGAAAGGGGGGAAGAGCGAGCTTCGCCCCCGTTAATGGGCGAGTGGGCGGAGGCTGAGTTTCCCACCTCCGCCGCACCTAGGCACTGCAGGCTGAAGAGGAAAGTGAGAACCTTAAATTCGAAGACCTGTGACTGACCAGGAATAGCTCCCGAGGGAGAAGGATGGGAGATTAGGCGGACAGAGTGCCGCGGTCCCCCCTGCTTCTGGAGTGGGTCCCCGCGCCCGGTTGTGGAGCGTCGCGCGCGGGGAGGGGGCGCGCGGGGGGCAGAGGCGGCTCGCGGTGTTGTTCGCTCGCGCGTCGAGCACACGGTGGGTCCGGCGACCGGCGGGCACGCCAGGCGGCGTTCCCCGTGGCGGTGCGCCTCGGCCGCTGCCCGGAGCGGGCTCCACCCCGGAGTCTGGTGCTCCTGGGGGCTCTAAGTGGAATCCTGGGAGCTGAGGGGGACCGGCGGCCCCCCCCCGAGCAAAGAGGAGGACGTTACGCTGATGGATGGGCGCGCCTCCCCCGCGACGGCCCCCGCCCCCATTCGCGGGGTTCCCGAGCTCCCGCCGCCCACCCGCCCGCCGTGCTGGGTGCCGAGGGGGACCGCTGCGGGCGCGCGGGGATCTGGGTTACCGTGGCCGCCCCGAGGCTGCCCTGGGCGGAGAGACTGCGGGTCTCACCTGAGGTGCGATCGCCAGGACACCGCTGCCCGCCCGCACCAGGGCCCGCCCGGTGCCCCCTCGCTCTGGCGGAGGCTGCAACCTCGGGGCGGACTAGCCGCTGCCCACTCCGCGTGCGGGAGGCTCTGTTAAGACAGCTTGTGCGTTTGCGTGTTTGCGCCGCGCGTCTGAGTCTCCAGGCTTAACGGTAAATCGAGTGCAGGCATCCCTTTTTTCGTATAAGAGGAGGCGAAGCGGCCGCGTCTCTGGAGATGCCTGTTAATGGGGGGCTGTCTCCGGCAGACTTAGGGAGCCGCTCACGCTGCTGTGATGTCGGCGGGACTCGCCCATTGTGCACCCGGATAATTATTCAACTATGCAGCATCCATTGCACCTTTCCCATTTTTCTTTTCCCCTTGCTACAGCATGCCCCCTAGCTTCGGTACTCTGGCACCTTCTTACACTTGCGGATGATGAACTGGAATCCTGATGAAAGAAAGCACATCCGACCTGAACGTTCACGATCCGCCCTGTAACCTGTTAATTAGTTAATCCTCAGCTAGGCTAGGACTTGAATACGACACATTCTAAATCCTGTCCTTTTCTCTATAAGGTGTGCCTTGAATTCTATTTTAATTTTTTTCTTGGATGTTAGAGTCACGTATCAGCTAAGTCTTATTTCTGTTCAGTAATTGATGCGAGTTAGTGGTTATTCAGTTTGTCTAATGTTTTTGATTTGAGTTTATGTGGCAGGTAACTATTTTTTCTAATTGTTGATAGCCCTATGAAATAGTTACAAATGTGGTCTCGGTTCCAACTCCCAGGGACAAATCCTTATGTGTTAAGTTTGGGCTAGAAAGAGTATTTTTATTTTTATAGAATATTTGGATAAAGTATTTGATAGAAAATTTCTCAAGTTTTGAGTAAGAAAAGTTTTCATTTATTTTCTTAGCAGCACAATATTTGACTACTAATCATAGGCTTCTGTTGAATGAAAGGATTTTAATTTAAGGTGGGGTTTTAACTGCCCTATCATCATTCTCTTATATATTTGAATTTTGTTTTTAATCAGTTTTTTTGCAATATCATGCATTTAATTCCTCCTTAGAGAATTTTTTCTTATTTTTCTAACTTATATCTACAAGAATTATATATCTGAAGGGCAAAATACAGTTTTTAAAACATAAACAACTGTTGGTTACCTTACTATGTTAAAAACTTTCCATCTGATGTTTAAAAATAAATGATTCACTACCAAAAATAAGTGTTTTCTTTTTATAATAGTCCATCTTTCCTTGTTTAAGCTTGTTAACTCTTTGATGAAACACAATTGTACATAGGCATTGCAGAGGCAGTGTTAAGGTGCAGTAATTGTTTTATGGCTCTTGGAAGTGGTGCAAATATCAATATAAGTTGATGGTATAGGATTAGTTGCTTGTTTAGGAGATGACCTTGCAATTTACAAAATGGACACCTCTGTGCCTTGGTTTCCTTATATGTAAATGGAAATAATATTCATTTACTCCACTAGGTAAGCTTCACTATGTAAAAATTCAGTGAAGATGTTTCAATATGCTTTTTAAGAAAATTTAAATATTTTAATTTATAAGTGATGAAAATATTTCAGTGTAAAATACAGTGAAAATGTCTTCAGGATTTTCCTTGGCACTTTAGAATGGCTAATTCATATTGGTTTTCGCTTTGGCAGAAACTGAGCAATGTGTCTCAACTAGTGAGGATTTTTACTAACTGCAGATGTAGTAGTTAGATATGATAGTTAATACCTATGCATAGATATGAGCATATGAGGTATTGTATAAATATGATGAAGAAATGATATAATAAATAAGTAGAATGTTAAATTAAGGTAATGCAAAATCAAAATCCACAAAATACTGACCTTTTTTATTAAAAAATTTATAGATAACAGAAATCCAAAATAAAGTCTGAGCTACTTTGATTATTCAGTTGTAATATTGTTTAAGACTATATATATGTTGCTTTATTTTAGGAGAGATCTAAAATATCTTTTCTAAGTGCTTGATTTTATCACAGTAGATAGTAACCTTTGATTTCCTTGTTGGAGGATTAGTCAATTTTCATAGTAAAAACTGCTATTGAAAGATTATGCTAACTTTATAACTTTTCAAAACAATGGTTTTGCTTATGTTCTGGGGAAACTTCATACAGGCGATAAGACTAGTAAAGTGTTTTTTTAAATTAGTATAGATTTTATTTTTGAGAATCAATTCATAATCTTTTCATAAACAATGAACTAAAATTTAGCTAGTTAGACAGTCACTATCACTTGGATAAAATGCAGTTAAATGCATAAGCCCTTTGAAGGCAGGAACTGATCTGTAGTCATAAATCCAAATTGCTACCTACCATAGTGTTAAGGAAATTGTAGGACTCAATTTCTGTTGTTGAACAAGTAAACTAATGGGTAAAGAATATCCACTGAGTTAATATACTTAGTGAAAAACTTTAAATGTAGATTTATCAGAGATATTTTAATTAGTGAAACATATAACTTTATCTCAAGAGAAAAGAGGGGGGAAATGTATTTGGAGGTTCTTTGATCTCCACCGACCTGCTCAGCTATAGTTCCTTTATTCACATGCTTTGAACCAGCACTATATACTGAATAATGTATGTTGGCAACCTTCTTTTATGAAATGATATTAATAATTTTTTCTTTGTATAGCTTCATGAAGATGTGCATTAATCTTTTGTTTTGTTTTCCTAAACTAGATGAGTATAGAATAAAAAGGTATATGTAAATTAAATCCTGTGCTAAATGCTTGAGTTATTTTAAAAATAAATGATTCCTGAGGTTGAACTTTTTATAAAATTAAGAATCTTATATTTTTAATTTACCAAATTCAACTTATAATTTGAGTCTTTGTGAGTTGGTAGTACTACTTAAAATGGGATTGATTTTATTTATTTTATATAACTCACTCTCTCTCGCTCTCTCTCTTTTTTTTTTTTTTTTTTAAGTTTATTTATTTTCTGAGAGAGAAAGAAAAAGACAGGCATCCCTGACAGGGCCACACCACTCCTCAATCCCTACCAGTCTTCTAGCCAGCCGGGATCACAGACAAGTCCTGGGTGTTCCTTGCATGTTCAAGTCAATTCAGAATATGAACCTGTGGCCTTCCCATATGTCACCAGTATTGCACAGCAGCACCCTACTGCCTGTATCATTGCAGCTGAGCCAGAATTATTGACTCTGTGTGTGTGGGTGTGTGTGGGTGGGAGTGTACACATACATATGTGTGTGTGTGTGTGTGTGTGT
>NW_006160040.1:5542180-5599942 GCF_000334495.1 Tupaia belangeri chinensis | reverse complement strand
AGAGAGACAGAAAGTGAGAAATCACCCCCCAGGGGGGATAGCCACACCGTAATCCCTTCTCCATTCTCCTCTCTGGATCTTGGGCACACATGCACATGCGCCCAGGGTGAGTTTAAGCCTCCAGGTCCAGGACTCGAACTGAGGTCAACTACATGGGAGTCCAGCAACATAGCCATTACGCCAACTGCTGGTCCCCAAAGGACTGACTATGTTTTAAAACTCGTAAAATGGTGGACCAGCAAGTGGCATGGTGGTTAAGGTGCTGGAATTCCCACATGACTGACCATGGTTCGAGTCCCGAACCTGGTGGCTTGCTTTCTCACTCTCCCTCTCTCTCTCTCTCTCTGTCTTTGGCAAAATTCATGTGAAAAATAATAGCAATAATAAATAAACAAATAAATACATAATTCTTCTTAAAAAAATCTTGTAAAATAGTATATAACTTAGAATTTAGTTCTCAGAAACAATATGCTTATGATTATGTTCCCAGGCAGCCCACTGAAGCCTGTTTAGTATCTGAATTAAAGAATTATATTAATAATAGTAGAGAATTAAAAAATTATATTATTTACAAATAGTATAAATATTAAAATATCTATAATACTGGATACAACAATCTTTCGATGGGAGAATCAAGTCTTAATTCATCTTGAAATGCTAGGGATACAATTACTTTTGTGTTAGATGTGGCAGCATTATTAGGAACTTGCTCTGTCTCATCCTCTGGAGATAAAAAGGAGGACTTTCATCAGTTCAGTGAGTGGTGTAGCCTTACATCATCTGAGGCAAGAAGTTAGAGCAGGAGAAAAATTGAAAGGAGCTAGGGTCTTCTAAGTGACTTTACCTGCCAGAGTCTTTGGTTTTGTCAATTGAAAAGATTAAAGTAAATGACCTCTGAGGTCCCAACAGATAAGATTCTCAGTATAACCCTTTTTTTTCCTGAGAGTTCCATTTTTCTTTCCTGATATTACTGTTTACAAATTTCCTATTAGGAAATCTCTTCATTCTGGATCTACCTCTGAAAAGAACATAGTCTTAATCTTTTTCGGAGACTATGCCTAGTCTCAGAAGTAAGACCCTTTAGTTTTTAAAGGAGGAGGTTTTTTTCCTTCCAGTTTTTGGTTTGTTTTCATTTTTATTGTACACACACTCCTGGGACCACAAATGAACAAAATTAAGTTTATTTCCTCCTTTTGAGGTTTAGCATTTTTTGTTTTTGTTTTGTTTTGTTTTATGGACATCTTAGTAAAGTCAAGGAAGATTTTAGAGAAAGATCATATCCAGTGACTCTTGAGAGAAATTTCTTTTTAAGGAAAAGTAGTGGAATTACTTTCATGTTATGGAGTGGCAGTATGAAGGTGAAGAGATGGAATATGGCCTTGTAGGAAGCTTCGGTAAGGATGTAGTAGGGTTGGAGGCAGATTGAAGAGGTGAGTTTATGAACTCCTTGAGAACAGGGACATCTCGTTGTTTGGCTGGTTGTTTCATTTTACTTTATTTTGTATTCCTAGTGTCTGTTCTTTAAATGACTTTTGAATGGATGCAGTCACTGCAGAATGTCAGGTTAAGTCATTCTTTTAGAAGGGTGGAAAGATGAGGGTGCTGTGAGAAAACTGCACTTATGAAACACAAGTATGTTTGCCATGTACATTGGGATATTTTATAGGTTTTTAATTAACTTCTTATTTGGAGATTAATGATATTCAAGAATAATGTATTACCTGGTCTTCTGAAAAGGAGGTAAAATTCATGCTTGCTGTATGTACAAGTCACTGTATAGATACTATCACATTTATTATCTTTATTTAGTGATAGTGTGACCCTGTGAAGATTTTATAGATGAAGGAGATTAACAGAATTTAACTAGTTATTTATTCTGGCTAGCAGAAGCCCAAGTTCGCTGGGAATTGCTTCCTTTACCCTTTTATCAACAAGTTGGAGCAGTCATTTGTATAACTTGGTGATAATAGTTCTGCCTATTACCCTCGCCTCTTTTGCAATAGGTTGATCTAATTGGTGATTACCAAATGCTCCATGCTAAACCAGTTATTCATTTAGCATAATTATTGAAGACCAACTAGGTGCTGAAAAGGTGTCTGTCCTCTTGGATTTAACAGTATAGTAAGAGATAGATACTGAATAATACATTTGTCATTAGAAATGGTAAAAACCATAAAGGAAAAGAAGAGGGGACCTAATTTGCATTGGGAATCAGTAGAAGTTAGCTAAGTGGAAAAGGAAGAGAACATGTAGAATGGCTTTGAGATGAGAAAGGGCGTGGCTGGTTGAAGGAACTATAAAAAGGCCAGAGTAGATAAAGAGGACTGTGACTTGATATGAGATTGTGGAAATAAGAAGACAAACTATGCAGGGCCTGTGTAAGGCTTGATTCAACAAGGGTTATAGATTTTAAGTCTATTGGGGAAGCTCATGAAGGGTTTTAATCAGGTTAATGACTGGATCAGATCTGTCTTTTGTAAAGATTACTCTGGCTTGGAGAGGCCCAGGGAGACTAATCACAGTTCTGTCCATTTCTGTAGTTTATTGGCCCAGTTCTAGACACCTGTGCTAAGTCAGGTCACTCAGCTTTTCCTGGATCTTAAGTACCCAGAGGCTGAATGATTTTTCCTCCAGTTGCTGAAGTTGTGAGATATAAAACTGTGAAACCATTAATGGCCTTGCCATGTGAACTCTATAAGCAGGGGCATATAGAAAGTAGAGAGGAACAGTGAGTGTGAGGAGAAGCAGATGCAGAGTCCTGACTGTGTTCAAGTGCCTTTGTCCATGGTCCTGAGATTGGATTCTAAGAGACATGCTAGTACCTTTGTAATAAATTCTTTTTGCATAAACTAGTTG
Organism: Tupaia belangeri chinensis; assembly: GCF_000334495.1. NCBI lineage: Eukaryota > Metazoa > Chordata > Mammalia > Scandentia > Tupaiidae > Tupaia > Tupaia belangeri. The sequence goes on along the minus strand of NW_006160040.1, from coordinate 5,597,086 downwards.
GAATTGTTATTTCTGTTACTTGTCAACCAACAGAGTGCTCTCCTAAATTAGTTAATTTTTATACGGTCACATGGCTAAGAAAAATGGAGGGGAATTTGAACACAGATATATGTGATTTCATAGTCCTGTGTGTTTTTTTTTTTTTTCCTACTAACCTATCCAATTGAGATACTGTGTTTTATAAAAAAGGAATTCTAAGGAGGTGGATTTTGGGTGTGGTGACATCTGTTGGAAGATGATGGTAATGAAGCACTTTTTGGTATGTTTGACAGTAATCCACCTTGCCGTTCTTTTCTCCTGAGTAACAGTTACACAGATCTACTCCAGTAAATTAATGTTTCTGACTATGTATATGTTTGTTGTGACTAACAAGCATATAAAAAGAAGGAAGGAAAAGTTTACATGTCAAGACATGGATTAGCTTGTTTTATTCTTTAAAAAATTACAAAGTCTGTTGCATTTTCACATTATGTTACAAAAGTAAGCTTTTGTGTCTTCCAGTGTTTTTAATAGGGATATTTGTTGTCTTATATCTGTTCCTTTTTGTAAATTTTATTTATTTTAAAGTTTATTTATTCCTTTCATGAATGAGCAAGACAGAGACACAGAAGACAGCATCCTCAACGGAGTTTTGAAAATATAAACCACTCCCAGCCTCAGCCAGCCTGGATCATGGATACGCATGTGCCCGGCATACTTACGGAGACCTCTGGACACAAACACAGACTTCCCCATGTGGGTCAGCTCTACCGAGCTTTGTGTTTTACTGCTGTGCCAACGTCCGGCCCCCATTTTTGGTAAATTTTTATAGTGTGCTTGTTAGAGGTTATACCGGAGTATTGTGGAAAGAATAATAAGCAAAAAAGGGAAGTACAGGTGAAGCATTTTCATATTTTAGTGGAGGATGAAGACTAGTACCTAATTTTTAAAAATCAAAATAAAAACTGTACAGTACATTATGATACATGGCTAGAAATGTATCAGTTTTGTTGATATTTTCAAAGAACTCTCATTTGATTTCATTGATTTTTCTCTATGGATTTCTTATTTTCAGTTTTATTGATTTTTACCCTTTCTTTCTTTCTTTCTTCCATTCTTCCTTTCTTCCTTTCTTTTTTTTAAGAGATTTTTGCTGTAGGGTGTGTACGCCCACCAGGGAGACAGAGAGACAGAAAGTGAGAACTTCTCCCCAGGGGGATGGCCATGTCACAGTCCCTTCTCCTCCACTCTCCTCTTGGGATTTTGGGCATGCACACACACATGGGTTTGGACTCAGCCTCAATTGACTACCTGGGAGTCCATTACACTATACGGTGGGCCCAATTTTTGCCCTAATTTTTTAAAATAGTTTTTTCTTTGGTTTGTTTTAGGCTTGTGTTGTTCTTTTTAAAATTTCCAATGGTGGGAACTTAGATTCTTGTTCTTAGATCCTTCTTTCTTCTTCTTTAATTTTTCTAAAAATTCACCAGAGGACATGTATGCTCATGAGAGAGAGAGGACAAGAGAGCAAGAAAGCATCCTCCCGCCATAGGGGATGGTTAGGCTGCAATCTCTTCTCCTCTATTTCTCCCTCCTGTTGGGATTTTGGGCACATACACTCGTGAGCCTGGTATGTTTTCTCAGCCTTCTGGCATATTTTTTCAAGTCGTGGGTCTGGCACTCAGCATGCAGTCAGCCATGTGGAATCCAGTGCTTTTAACTACTATGCCACCTGCTTACTGTGTTTCCTTTTTTAAAAACTTTTTTTTTTTTTGCCTTCTCTGACATTTATTGAATTTCTTACATGGTTCCATTCCATTTTCCATTTTCTTTCCTCTCTTAGTGTATCAGTTATACTTATTTAAAAAAAAAAAACTTTTTAAAATTGGTTTCCCTTGACTTTGCAGTATCCATTTACAACTAATACAAGCCTACATTTAGTTAACACTAATGCCACTTTACAGGTAGTTCAGGTACCTTATAACAGAGTTTTCCTATTTCTTCCCTATCCCTTGTTACATTGCTGCCATATATCTCACTTTTCCATACCACCCTGTACCTTGTTGCTATTATTTATTTATTTATTTATTTTTAGAGAGATTTTTGCTATGGGGCATGTGTGCTCTCCAGAGAGGCGGAGAGATAAAAAGCAAGAAATCATCCCCTACAGGAGATAGACTCACTGAAATCCCTTCTCCATTCTCCTCCTGGGATCCTGGGCACCCAAGCATATGCACCCAGCATGAGATTGAAGCCACTGAGTCCAGGACTTGAACCATGGTCAGCCATGTGGTAGTCCAGTGATGTAACCGCTACACCATCTGCTGGGCCTGCTATTATTATTTTGAATTAAGTTATATACTTGAAAAAAACAGGAATAAGAAAGTAAGGGTTTTATCATTTTACCTTCATTTATTTATTGTATGACACTCTTCCTAGATTTATTTAAACCTGAATTTCTGACAAATTATTTTCCTTCTCTCTGAAGAACCTTTTTTGATCATATTTTGCAAGGCATGTCTACTGGTGATACATTTCCTTAATTTTTATTTAAGAAAATCATCATTTCTCCTTCACTTTTGAAGAAGAGTTTCACTGTGTACAAAATTCTTAAGTTGGTGGTATTTTTCTTTCGACGTTTAAAATATTCACTCTACTCTCTTGTTTGTGTAGTTATTGACAAGAAATCCAGTGTAATCTATATCCTTGTCTCTCTTTATGTTAAGTGGTTTCTCTCTGGCTTCTTTTAAGATTTTTCTCTTTGGGGAACCAGCAGTTAGCGTAATGGCTATGTCGCTGGACTCCCACGTAGTCGACCGCGGTTCGTGTCCCGGACCCGGTGGCTTAAAAAACTCACGCCGGGCGCGTGTGCGTGCGTGCCCAAGATCCCGAGAGGAGAACGGAGGAGAAGAGATTGCGGCATGACCATCCCCCCTGGGGGGTGATTTCTTGCTTTCTGTCTCTATGTCTCTCTCTGTCTGTCTGGCGAGCGCACGCGCCCTACAGTGAAAATCTCTCCACACAAAAAAAAAAAAGAAAAAAAAATTAGGGGTTGTAAATAATTTATGGAGATAATATTAAGCAGAGCTTCCAAGACTAACCTTTATTTTGTATTTTATAAAAGAAATAATCAACTTTTGTGTTTTTAAGGAACTGTCATTTGTCTTTGTGTGTCAGCAAAGTTTTTTGGTAATATTTAATTAATTTTCTCTCTCCCCCCCCCAAAAAAAATTTTCTCTTTGGTATTAGTTTTCTGCATTTTGAATATCATATACCCAGGTGTAGATTTTCTATTATTTATTCTGCTGGGTGTTCTCACAACTTTGTGGATTTGTCATTTGGTTTCTGTCCCCTAAGTTTTGAACAGTCTTGAGCATCTCTGTACTAGGCATTGTACTGGCATCTTACATCTGTAATATCCTTACAACCCCTAAGAAAGGAAAATTCTGATTTTGTTTTTTTAGGTGGAGACTAAGTTTTAACCAAAGACCACTAGTAATTTTTTATTATAGCAGCTAAAATTTAACTGCTTTATACTGAGTCCTGACTCAGCTTTTCTCTACATATGAGGAAAAGATAGATATATTATAAATTACTCCCTACGTAGCTACATTGGATGCATGTATTGGGGATTGGTTCCAGGATTCGAGCCATGCGCAGTGTACCAAATTAGTGTAGTATCAAAGTAGTTGAATGAAAAAAATAAAAAGACAATTTTATTTTAGCCTTTTGAAGAGAGTACAGTTATTTTACCAGTGATTTACAAATAATCAAAAGTTGACTGAACTAATTAATAGGGAATCCAGTACAATCAGCCCTCTATACCTTTAGGTTTAGCATCCATAGATTCAGCTGACTGGATGGAAAATATTGGGCGGGAAAACTATAACAATATGTACAATAAAAGATAATACAAATAAAAACAATGCAGTATAACAACTGTTTATATACTATTTATAATATATTAGGAATTATAACTAATATAGAGATGATTTAAATTCATAGGAGGATGTGCTTAGTATGAAATACTGTGCCATTTTGTATAAGGCACTTGAGCATACCCATAGAGGGTCCTAGAATCAATTCCCCATGAATACCAATGGACACTTTACTTTGCTTTAATTTATAGATGATCTCAAACCCTGAGTGATTTGGTGCTGTTAATAGGGATAGAGAAGTCCAAAAAATGAGTAAGTTTTCTTTTGGGCGAGAGTGGGGTGTTACGGGTGTTGAATTTGATTTTGGATATGTTGAGTTGGGCTAATGAAATATGTCTGTGGAGGATGGAATATTAGGGTTGTTTGTGTAAGTAATTTAGAAGTGGTAGTTGAAGATCTGAGAATTGGATTTATGAAGCATAACATTTAGAAAGAACTGGGGTATAAAAAAATGATTGCTGATACATATTTAGAGTGGGAAGAAAAGGAGAGACAAAAGGAGATGCTGAAGGTGTGACCGGAGAGGATATAATGTACTGCGTTCTGAAATGACTGTTCTCTTGGGACCTGTCTGGGTCGACAGTCTCTGAAGAAGAATCTGAAGTGCTAATGAGTAGAAAGGGAAACAAAGTCAAGAGTATGTTGATGGTTTTGAAACAGGAATATGAAAAGATTGTAGGAACTTCTTATGATAATAAGGATCAAAAGGATAAAATAGAATATTTAAGTCAGAAAGGGGCATTTCAGAGATGGCCAGCTTAGAGGTTGGACCCTTTACATTTGATGTGTTTGGTAGTTGAAAGGAAGCATTTCAATATTGAAAAACTTCTCAGAGACAAGTGCCTGTGCTGGGTGGCACATCTCCCACTGTGCAGCCCAGAGGTGTCCTGCTGGGCAGAGCTCTTGGTTTAGAAGTGAGTCCTGTGTTTGTGGCCAGTGTACTGGGTGTCGGGTCTGACCTCCTTGCCTTGCTGCCTGCAGGGCTCCTTATCCTCCAGCACCCACTCTTGGCTCTTTCTTTCCAATCTGCACCTCACAATCCTGTGAGGAACCCTTTCATCAGTGAGGGTGGACTCCCTGGCCTTGAATCCATCCTTATTTTCATTCATCCCCTTTGGCACAAAGACTGAAGTTCCAGAAACAGAGATAGAATTTACTTGCCTTGGCACTGTTGGGATGTTCTACCACCATGCTGCCAATGAAGCCAGCCTTGGTGGCCTGGGTCATGATCAGTTCCCCCCACTCTGTGTTCTCAGGGTACAGCTGCAGACCTCTGCCTCCATCAATGAGAACAGACTAAAGAGAGAAAAAAGCAGTACAGGTGCTTGGCTGGTATGTTGGACTTTTTGTTAGCATTACAGAGTCACTGCACAGCAGAAATGCTGATACTAGCATCAGTTTGAAGGAGAGACCCTACCCTCTATACGCCAGAAACAGATCTCCTTCTGTGTCTTGGTCTAAGGCTGCAGTCAGCATGGCAGGGCTGATATCAGTGCCCAATCAGTAGTCTTATTATTAGAGAGAGTGTCTCCTCTCAGTTCAGAATCACATCCAGTATCCAACAGGTAACAGGTCTGACCCTCCGGCAGGTAAAGGAGCTCCAGTGCTCGCTCAGCAATCTTGGTCTGGACATCAATCAAGTGTGAGTTGCAGAAATATTTCCGGGCTTCATTCTTGTCATAAAATGGCTCCAGGGCAGCCTGTTATGCTCCTGTCTCTAGCAGTGGGTCAGCTCCTCCCTCTTCAGCAGAATGCCTGGCTCCATATGACATCTTTAGGATAACCATGATTTACATTTTTGATGAAATATTCAAAATGGCATTTAAATTATCCTAATGTAATTAATGACTAGAATACGTAATAAGTATTTGTTTTGGTATTAATTAATTTAGATTTATTATTTTAAAGTGACTCCCTACCCCAGTAATACTGGACTTAAACTAAAGAAAAATGGTGGTGATTTATTAAAAATTAAGTCACTTTTTTATTGCTTTATCTTGAATCTGTTTTTTATTTGTAACTGCTTCATTAAATAATAGTAGAATTGTCTGTAACTGATTTTATATGAGCATGTCAGTGAAGCATGTAAGTTTTTTAAGCTAGGTAAGGGTATAGCTCACCTTTACAAGACTGACTAAGATCACTAATGGAGTGAGTGTAGATAAAATTAAGAGGAAAAGTCCAAGGACTGGGTCCTAGAGTATTTAAGGATTTAGAAGTACAAAAGATAAGGAGATAGATATATGAGGAAAGGCAACTAAAAAGGAGGCAGGAGGAAAGTCACAAACTTGAAATAAACTGGAAGCCAGATTAAAGTGTCTTAAGGACTGACAAAAGCTGTATTAGATGTTGTTAACAGGCTGAGTAAAAAGAGGCCTGAAAATTAACTGTAGGCAATAGCAGATAACTGATCTTGGTCATATGGTCAGTGCTAGAAATAAAAGTCTGAATGAGACAGATTTTAGTGAGAACTGGAGGAGAGAAATTTTATCACTCATTTAAATAGTATTGCTGTAAAGGTGAGAACAGAAAGATGGGCGAGGGCAGCAAGTGGGACTGAGAGAAGTTTATTTCATTTTTTTAATGGGTAAAATTTTAGTGTGTCTGTGCTGGTGGCATTGATCCAGTAGAGGGAAAAATGATGATGCACAAGAAATAGAAGATAATTAATCCCTACTGCTTAAGTAGGATTTGGGAACTGGCCTGGAACTTTGCCACCATGTGAAATAATTTCTGTGAAGGAAGTTTTGAATTTGACACAAGTAAATTACAAATGTCTAATAACCCTACTCATCTTATATTTTATAGTTGTAAATTATATTTAGTCATGATGTGGGTGTTAATAGAGCCACACATTAGTTTTCCATTGCACTAATTCTATTATTTTCAAGTAAGGAATATGATGGTAACATATTGATAGAAAATGCCAAAACCCTCTTGCTTACCTGAGCTTGTTTGAATATGATTCAGTTAATCAGTGCCTAAGCTTTTTTTGTTTATACATTTCCACAAAGTACATATTTTTGGAAAAACTAGGTCCTGTATTCTGTTACACATTTTAAAGTTCATATCTAATAGTTAAGTCACTTATTTTTTTAAGAATTATTTTATTTAACTTTATCTAGCTACCTATCTGTCTATCTATCTATTTATTTATTTTTATGTGACCAGAGAGGGACAGAGTGAGAGAGAGAAGGAGGAAGAAAGCAAGCTACCAGGTCCGAGACTTGAACTGTGGTTGGCCATGTGGAATTCCAGTGCCCTTAAACACCATGCCACCTGTCAGCCCCAAGTCACATTAAAAAAAAAAAAAAAAACTGGTGAAAAATAACAAGCATTTTAGCACATTAGTATTACCTAATAGTTATAATAATTAATGCTGTCTGATAAAATTGGTTTTTGAGAGAAGCTATGTAGTTGACAGATAATAAACGGTACAATTGAGTAAGTTTTGGTTTATGGATACACTCAGTAGACCACGATGACAACATAATGAACTTCAAAAGTTTTCTAGTTTTTCTTGGTAATCCCTGTATGCTAACTCACTCTACTACCACTACCAACCCCAAACCCTTCCCTAAGCAACAGCTAATCTTTCAAACTTGCCTCTTCTTAAACTTTATATGAAAATAATTATGTAGAACATATTCTTCTTTTTTTGCTCTCAGCACAATGATGGTAAGATTCATCCATGTTGTTTTATTTCTGAATATTATTTCACTATAAAAAGTATTTATATTTTGATACTTTGGACATTTAGGTTGTTTTTGGATTTTGGCTGTTACACATACAGTGGCTGTGAACATTCACATACAAGTCATTTTTAGGACATTTGCTTCCGTGTCTCCTGTATAAACACCTAGAAGTAGAATTGCTGGGTCATACGTTAGACATACATGTTTAACTTTATAAGAAAACTGCTGAGCTGTTACTCAGAGTGGTTGTACCACTTTTACATTTCCACAAGTGAGGTATGAGTTTAGTCTTCATCTTTACTATTGTCACTTTAGCCCTTACAGGTGTATGGTGGTACCTCATTGTGGCTCTAATCTGTTTTGGTTTTTTTATTTGTTTTGGGTTTTTTTGTTCGTTTTTCTATTTTTTTTTTTTTATATACATTCAGTCACATTATTTAGCTTACAAAGTGAACATTTCAATCTGTGAACATTTCTCCCCAGTCCACCTCATCAAAACGTCTTCAACTGATAACACCACACCTTGCCATCCTGTCAATGTTTTGCCTCTGTATCTCTCCTTAAACTGGTTTCCCTAATGACTAGTAATTCCTAATGATTTTGGCCATTTTTTCATATGCTATTCATAGATTTTCCTTGGCAAAGTATGTGTTCCAATCTTTTGCCTGCTTATTGTATTGTTTTCTTATTAATGAACTTTAGTTTTTTATTCTAAATACATGTGTCTTTTCAGGTAGGTGCATGTATTTTGTTCTTACCCTGTGGCTTTTCATTCTCCAATGTCTTTCAAAAAAGTAGTTCTTAATTTCAATGTAGGGTAGTTTAATCATTTTCTTTTCATGGATTGTTCTCTTAATGTTATATCTAAAAAATATTTGCCTAACCTAAGATCACAAAGATTTTCTGTTCTTTTTCTAAAAGGTTTATAGTTCGACATTTAGATCTGTGCCCCATCTAAGTTAAATTTTGTACATGATGTGGGTAAGAATCAAAATTCTTTAAAAAAAAAATGGGGTAGTTGACAGTGTGGCAGTTAAAGCACTGGATTCCCATGTGGTTGACCACAGGTTGAGTCATAGATCTGGTGGCTTGAAAATCATGCTGGGTATGTGTGCAGTATGCCCAAAATCCCCAGAGGAGAGTGGAGGAGAAAGAATTGTGGCTTGGCCATCACCAGTGGAGGAGAAGGGATTGTGGTTTGGCCATCCCCCAGGGGGTGATTTCTAGGCTTTTTGTGGGAGTATTTGGTGCTTGCAAATGGGGTTGCATTCTTCAAGTCTGCCTTAGTCTGTTCATTGCTAGTATATTAAAATGCTCTAGGTTTTTGTATATTGATTTTGTATCCTGCAAGTTTACTGAATTCATTTGTTACTTCTAAGTTTTTTCATGGGTTCTTTTGGGCTTTCTATTCTATGTGTATAATCATATTATCTACAAATAGGGACAATTTTATTTTTTCCTTTCCTATATGCATACCTTTATTTCCCTCTCTTATCTGTTTCCTTAGGCTAAGTTTCAAGTACCACATTGAAAAGAAGTAGAGAAAGTGGACAACTTTGTCTTGTTTCAGTTTTTATTGGTAAAACTTTCAGCTTTCAGTATGATGTAAGCTATGGATTTGTCATGTATGGCTTTAATTGTGTTGAGGAATATAACTTCTATCCCTATTTTGTTGAAAATCTTTTTTTTTTTAAGTGATTTTCACAGAGAGAGACATAGAGACAGAAAGCGAGAAATCACCCCCCAGGGGGGATGGTCACGCCGCAATCCCTTCTCCTCCATTCTCCTCTCGGGATCTTGGGCACGCACGCACACGTGCCCGGCGTGAGTTTTAAGCCACAGGGTCCGGGACGCGAACTGCGGTCGACTACGTGGGAGTCCAGCGGCATAGCCATTACGCTAACTGCTGGTTCCCTTTTATTGAAAATCTTAATCATGAAGATATGTTGTATTTTTGTCAGATGCCTTTTCTTCATCAATTGTATTAATTTTCTAAAACTTTAGGGATATTGGGAACCAGCAGTTAGTGTAATGGCTATGTCGCTGGACTCCCACGTAGTCGACCGCAGTTCGCGTCCCGGACCCTGTGGCTTAAAACTCACGCCGGGCACGTGTGCGTGCGTGCCCAAGATCCCGAGAGGAGAATGGAGGAGAAGGGATTGTGGCGTGACCATCACCCCGGGGGGTGATTTCTCGCTTTCTGTCTCTATGTCTCTCTCTGTCTGGCGAGCGCACACGCCCTATAGCGAATATCTCTCCAAAAAAATAAAAGAAAAAAAAACTTTAGGGATATTGAAATTTCTGACTATAGCTGTGAATTTTTCTATTTTTTCTTCCTGTTCTTACTGTAGATCAAGAACTATAATTTAGTAGCTATCTTTATTAAAGTAATGATGATTAAAATGTCTTACGGTTTCTGGTTATTGTTTTTTAATTTGTGGTACAGTATGTGTTGAACCACATGAGAATGAGAGAGAGAGAGATGAGTGCCATCTATACATTCTGGTTACACTGTGATCCCCTTCCTCCAGCCCTCCAGCTCGTGGGATCTTGGCATGGGCCTGCATGCCCATCGTTTTTTCAGGCTGACTGGGCCAGGGATTTAAATTGCAGTCACTGTGTGAGACTCTGGCTTCTCTTGAGCAGCCCGTTACCACTGTGCCATGAAGCTGGCCCTGGATTCTAGCTGCCTTGTCTTGATTCTGTTTCTCCTAGCAGCATAGTAAAGATAATTTTTATATTTTTAGTTAGTAACCAATCTGCTGCTCTTTTGCCTTTCCTAGTTTGAATCATTCCACCTGCCATGTTAATCTTTCTCTAGGATAGCAACACTTATGTCAACATCAATTCTGTTCAAAACTTATTTCCACCTGACTGCTCCAGAATTAAGAAATTCAGCTTGACAAGCAACATAACTCATTGTATCTGTTCTCAATTTATCTTTCCATTCTTTGATTTCTCTTCTACTTTTACTCTATAGTTCAAACTACATTTCTCTCTTTTCCCCCAATACTATACTTTCCTATCTATGTACTTGTTGCCGTTTTAATGGCTGTAGAAAGGTTTGAGGGGCCAGCAGGTGGTGGTTGAGGTGCTGGACTTGCACATGGTTGACTGCAGTTTGAGTCCCTGTCCGCAGCTTGAAACTCATGCTGGGCACATGTGCATCCATGCCAATAGTCCTGAGAGGAGAATGGAGAAGAAGGGATTGCAGCGTGGCCATTCCCTTGGGGGGTTATTTCACGCTTTCTGTCTCCCTGTCTCTCTGGCTATGATACATGCCCTGTAGCAAATGACTTAAAAAAAAAATAAAAAGTTTGAAAACAAGTCTGAAAAATACCTTTTTGTACTGGTGCTTACCTACCATAATCATTTTGCAATTTTAATGACTTACATCAAGTACTGTGTATTTCACAAAGTTTGTTCTTTTTAAAAATTTATTTATTTATTAGAGAGGTTTTTGCTATAGGGCATGTGCGCTCTCCAGACAGACAGAGACAGACAGAGACAGACAGAAAGCAAGAAATCCCCCTCCCGAGAGGATGGCCACGCCGCAATCTCTTCTCCTCCATTCTCCTCTCGGGATCTTGGGCACGCATGCACACGCGCCCAGTGTGAGTTCTAAGTCACTGGGTCCAGGACTCGAACTGCGGTCGATTACATGGGAGTCCAGCGACATAGCCATTATGCTAGCTGCTAGTCCCACCAAGTTTGTTCTGATCTCTAGATAGTTGTGATCTTTGATTCATTGTATTTCTGTAATTATCCTGTGCTTTATGAAAGTGCATCACTGGTCTTATGCTATCTTGGGCTATACAAATCCAGAATTTCTTATCTGTAGTTTTAAAGTCCAAAAGACTGAAATCTGTTCTACAAGTTTGTTTTAACTCATTTGGTGACTGTGGTAGGCAGAATAATGGCCTCCAAAAATGTTGATGCCTAATTCCTGAAACCTGTTAATATGTTAGCTTAGGTGGCAAAAGAAACTTTGCAGATGTAATTGAGCTAAGAATTTTGAGGACCAGTCTCGTAGCTCAAGGATTAATGGATTTGTACCCCACATGGCCAACTGAGGTTAGAATCTGAGCCTCGTTGGTTTGAAAAACCTGAGCATGTGTCTGCACGTCCAAAATCTTGTTCAGAAGCAGGAATTAGGATTATGGTATGACCGTGTCCCATTTTGGGGATACTCTATCTCTGTGTTTCTCTCTCTGGGTCACACTCTCTCACACATGTGTCCTATGGCAGTTCAAACAAAAACAGAAAAAGAGTTAAGGATTTTGAGATTAACCTAGATTATCCCTGTGGGCCCATTGTAAACACATGAACCTTATAAGAGAAAGAGGGAGGCAAGAGAATCAGGAAGAGGTGTGACTGAAGAAATAGAAGTTGGAGCCATGCCATTGCAGCTTTGAAAGAAAGCCATGAGCCGAGGAATAAAGGTTGCATCTAGAAGCTGGAAAAGACAAGAATGGATTTTCCACTAGGGCTTCCAAAAGAAAGGTGTAGACACCTTGGTTTTAGCCCAGCCAGGTTCTGACTTCCAGCAACAACAAGATAATAAATTTGTTTTGTTTAAGCCACCAAGTTTATGGTACTTTGTTGGAGCAGCAATAAAAAACAATATAGTGATAAAACCTGACCTGAATTGCTGTAAGGCTATTTATAGTCTTTATTCATGCCAGGCAGTATGACTGTTCATATATTTTACTATTGAAATAATAATGTTTGGTCATATGCACTGCCCTAGCCCTGGCTAAGTAGTTACTTCACATATACAGTTTTTAGTTTATGGTACTTTGTTGGAGCAGCAATAAAAAACAATATAGTGATAAAACCTGACCTGAATTGCTGTAAGGCTATTTATAGTCTTTATTCATGCCAGGCAGTATGACTGTTCATATATTTTACTATTGAAATAATAATGTTTGGTCATATGCACTGCCCTAGCCCTGGCTAAGTAGTTACTTCACATATACAGTTTTTATGTGTGTGTGTATATATATTTGTCCTCAGGACTTTCAAAAAAAAGGATCCTGACCGAGCCCTCGTTGCACCGGTGGTAGCATACTGACCCGTAGTACTAGAAGCCACAGGCCAGCCACGGGTTCAGAGTCTGAGTTAACCTGAAACTTAGTGGGTGTGTGTTTCCCCAAGATCCTGACTAGTTGGAGGACTAGGAGAAGCGGATTAAGGTATGAAGAAACTGTCAAGGGTGTTTGTGTGTCCTCTTCCCCTTCTCCTTGCATTCTCTCTCATGAAAGAAATAATGTAAATTAAAAGAAAAATAAGTAAAGGAGGACTCTAGACCTAGAGTCATTTACCTAAATGATATCTGTTTCCCTCTACGAGACTACAAGCTACTTTAAGAAACTGGGACTTGTTTATCTCTGTGTTCCCTTGTCATGATGACTTACACTTAAGAAAGAGATGTGAAAGGGAACCAGCAGTTAGCGTAATGGCTATGGCCCTGGATTCCCACATAGGCGACCGCGGTTCTGTGCATGTGTGCTCAAGATCCCGAGAGGAGAATGGAGGAGAAGGGACTGTGGCATGACCATCCCCCCTGGGGGGTGATTTCTCGCTTTCTGTCTCTATGTCTCTCTCTGTCTGTCTGGCGAGCGCACGCGCCCTATAGCGAAAATCTCTCCAAAAAAAAAAAGAAAGAAAGAAAGAAAGAAAAGAAAGATGTGAAAAAAGTTATTGAATCAACTTCTAATTTTTTTTTTTTTAATGACAGAGATTGTATGCATGAGGAAGACAGAAAAAGAGAGAGGGCTACCCTTGACACAGGGTCTTATCACATCACAATTCCCCCCAGCTCTCTAGCTCCTCAGGATCCCTGATGCCTGTGAAAGCCAATCAAGGGATTTAAACCTGTAGTTGACCATATGTTTTGCAGCCTTGCAGGGCACTTGTATTACTGCTGTGCCAAGCAGCTGGGCAAGTTGACTTTAAGTTTATGTATACTGTGGGGAATATGAAGTTTGAGAAAGTTTCCAGATAGGGAGAGAAGACATGTATTAGCTTATGATGAGGCATTATATTATAAGTGACATACAATTACTTTAAGAGAAGGATTGTAATAATCTGTGAAAGTTCCACTAAAGAGGTGACTTTTAGCTATAATAATGAATACTATTTGTATAGCACCTAATGTACTAGGCTCTTAATGTAGCTTATTAAATTCCCATAAAAATCTTACAGTGAAACAGATACTCACAATTATTAAATAATCTTCATTCTTAAAGGTGAGTAGACTAAGTTTGGGTTCATTTTTTGACAAGAGAATGGTATGAATATAAATCTGGACTTTCATAGTAAGTACATAGTATGTTCAGAGAATTTGATCTCTTTAAGAATATGTCTATATATACTGTGGTCAATCTAAAGTATAATTATTTATTGAATAAATTGTTAACTTTTAGTCTCTCTAGTTACTGGTAGTTGGGGCGATTTTCATTTATTCATTTATACACACACACAGACATTATAAATGCGTGTTTTCCAAGAATCATATAGATTATATCACCAGCAGCAATAAATATTACTTCATAAGATTTTAAGACAGATATGTCATGCTGTGATTGGAATATGTCCTCTGAAAAGCATGTATTATGGTTGGGATGATGATTTGTCCTCCAAAGTTTCATGTTTTTGATTTTGATGTTTGGAGGTGGTGAGCCCTAGTGGGTGGTGATTGGATTATGGTGATTGCATTATGGAAGCAACAGTTTCATGAATATTGATTATGTCTAACAAGATCGTGAGTTCCAGTTCTTACAAGAAGCAGTTCGTTTTCTCGAGAGTTGGCTATCATCAATGAGAGAGCTGTCAGAAATATTTGTTCTCTCTCTCTTTCTCTCTCCCTCCACACACCTGCCATTCTCCATGCTTCTGTTGACCATGTTATAGGCCAGCCCAATACCAGACCTATACTTTGGATATTTATAGTTTATAGACCTCTATTTCTTTATAATGCACCCAGCGTCAGATATTTTTGTTAGCAATGCAAAAATGAACTAAGATAGCATGTGTTGGAAAGTTAAACTGCAATGCAACAATGTTGTTAGTTCTCCTAGTAACAGTAGGAGGAAAGGTTCAAGGTAAGGATGGGAAGGTAAGCAGGACTTTATATACCACAGTGAAGGGATTGTATTACATTTTATAATGCAGTAGGTAGCTTAGAAGGTTTTTAAGCTGGAAAAATAATATGATGATACACTGTTATTTTAATAATAGAATTTGCTTCTCTAAGAAGGCAGGAACTTACATGTTTTAGTATGAGCAAGAGATTATAGTGTTTGATCAGGATAGTGGTAGTGGAGGTAGATAGCAATGAATTGGCTTGATACATGTTTGAAGTGATATTCATCCCAGTTGTACAAAAGATGTGTGAGATGAGTAGAGGAGGGAGTCAAGAATGACTGATAGGCTCTGATTTGGATAATTTGATGCATATTCATGAATATTTTAATTCATATAGAAAATTCATTTGTTGAAATTGTGATCTTACTAGCTTTTATAGATTTTGAATTTACAAAGAAATATATTTCCATTAAAAAACAGTCAATCCCAGAAATCTCTCTGAAAATAACCACTCCCCTTAATAATAGAATACTGAGGACATCTTACTGTCTGGAAAATATTTTCCATGAAAACAGGTTATCTTCTCTCTCTCTCTCTCTCTCTTTTAATATAAGGGTACATGGGCATACGAGAGAGAAAGAATGAGTGAGACTAGAGAGAAAGCATGCCCAGTGGAGCCTGGTCATGTGCAATTTCCATTTCTCTGTCGCATCAGGATCCTGAGCATGTGGGCACATGTACCTGAAATGTTTTTCATGCCAACAGGACTGGGATTTAGATTGCACTCAGCCATATGGGATCCAGCTCCCTGTAGCACAGACTTTAACCACTATGGGGCTGGCCTGAAAACAGATTATCCTACTTTATCTTCAGTGTTGAGCACAGTGACTGACATAATAGGCATTCAGTAGAAATTTGTTGAATCATTTCTTCTTGAAAGAGAAGTTAAATTCCAAGAATCAGATTGAAACAAAATGACCCCTGTGCCATGTGAGCAGCTTCTCATTTAAGTTGACTACAGATGATTTAGTAGCCTAAGGAGACTGAGCCAAAGTAACTAAGCACATATGACTGAAACATCCCAAGTTATAAAATAAAAATGTTCTGCAATGTGGCATTATTATGAGAGGCTATTGATGGAGGTGCTATACAGAATTTGACTGAAAAGATAAAAATGCATAAAGGCCAGCAGGTGGTGTGGTGGTTGAGGCACTAGACTCACACACACATAGTATGTTCAGAGAATTCGATCTCTTTAAGAATATATCTATATATACTGTGGTCAATCTAAAATATAATTATTTATTGAATAAATTGTTAACTCTTAGTCTCTCTAGTTACTGGTATTTGGCTGACTGTAGTTTGAAGCCAGGACCTGGCAGGTTGCTTGCTTTCTTTACCTCTTTCTCTCTCTGTGTCTCTCTGGAAGTGCACGTGCCTGATAGCAAATTAAAAAAAAAAAAAAAAAAAGATGATAAATAAAATCTTTAAAAATAAAAAATAAAATGCATGACCCCCAGAATCTTGTAATAAGTTTTTAATGAACATAGGTTGATATAGTGGAAAGAAGCATTGAACTAGGATCTAGTTAATCCAAGTTCTAATTTATACTTTGCTGTGTTTTAGTAACGTTATTTTGGGCTAGTTATGGATAAAATCATTGTCCTTAATGTTACTAAATAATAGAAGAATATAATTTTTTGCCTTAGGGAGTGTATACTCACCAGAGAGAGGGAGGGACAGAGACAATAAGAGGGAAGGTGAGAAATTACCCCCTTTCCCCTCAGGGGGATGGCCACACCACAATCCTTCTCTATTCTCCTCCTGGTATCTTGGGCATATATACAAGTGAGTTTCATTCTGGGACTCGAACAGCAGTTGGCCATGCGGGAGTCCAGCAACATAACCACTATGCCATCTACTGGCCCCAAGAATATACTTTTTAAGAATACTATTATTTTCTAAACACTTTTGAAAAAATGTTTGTATATTCTCCTATTTCTAATCCTTAAAACAACTCTTAATGGTCGCACAACTAGTATGGTTGAACTTAGGTCTTTTTTTTTAGAGAGAGATTTTTGCTATAGGGCATGTGCGCTTGACAGCGAGAGAGGGACAGACAGAAAGAGAGAAATAACCCCTCCTCTCAGGGAGGGGGGAATGGCCATGCCACAATCCATTTTGTGGATTTTGGCCATGTACACACACAATGTGAGTTTTAAGCTGCTGGGTCTGGGATTCAAACTGTGGTTGCCTACATGGGAGTTTAGTGACATAACCATTATGCCATCTGCTGGTCCTAAATTTAGGTCTTTTTAATTCAGAGTCTATGCTCTGTCCACTATACCATATTGTCTCTCAAGTGAGATTATTTTGAATAGTTTCTAAGAAATTTTTTATATTTTTGCCATAGGGTGTATGTGCTTGCAAGAGAGACAGATAGAGGAGGAAAGTAAGAAATCACTCCACTGGGGGGATAGCCATGCCACAATCTCTTTGTCTCCATTCTCCTCTTGGAATTTTGGGTACACATGCACATGTGCCCAGCTATGTGTGTTCTAGCACCTTAATCACCATGCCTCCTGTTGGCCCTATTTTGAATAGTCCTATGAACTTTTAAATACTGCTGTAAAATGTTATTATAGGTGAAATAAATGTGGTATATCAGGTCCTGTCAAGTTGTAAAGAGAAGTAGAAAGGCTTAGCAGACTTATAACCCCCTGGGTCCTAATGATTTCAGGATTTGGATTTACATCAGTTGGCTCAGGATGCAGTTGCAGCTTTAGCAGCTAATTTTTAAAGTATTTATATTGGGGGAGAACAGCACGTGGTGTAATGGTATGTCACCGGACTCTCACATAGTTGACCATCGTTTGAGTCCCAGACCCGGTTGCTTAAACTCATGCTGGGTGCATGTGGGTGCATGCCCAAAATCCTGAGAGGAGAATGGAGGAGAACGGATTGTGTGTGGCCATCCCCCCAGGGAGGTGATTTCTCACTTTGTATCTGTCTCTTAGGCAAGCACACGTGCCCTATAGCAAAAAGATCTCTTAAAAAATAAATAAATAAAAAGGGGCCAGCGCGTTGGCGTGGTGGTTAAGGGCCTGGTTTGAGTCTGATTGATTTTACTGAAGGCAAAATACCTCAGTAGTTTTACCCTAATCAGAAATTCACTTCTTTTGAAGGGGGTTGTGGGCTTATATCTTTTACCTCTCACAAGGTAATTAACAATCCCTAACCTTAATGGATTAAAAAAAGCATTTTATTTATGATTCTGTAGGACAGCATTTTGAGTTGGGATCACCTTAGCAGTTCATCTCCAGATATCAAAGTCACTCACGTGGCTACTGATATCTGGCGGCCTGACTCAGGCTGAATAGTCCACAAGGACCTCACTCACATGTCTAGCCATTTGTTCTGGGTATACCTGGATATGTATTTCCAAGGGGACAAACTGAGCTAGTCTGTAGAAGAGTTTCAGAAGAGGAGTTGTAGGGGCTGCCTGATTAAGTCACTATGCAGTATATTCTGGATGGGAAATCACATTTTGTATGCTGTGATGATGCTCAGTGAATGAATGTAAATTAATTAAAAATCAAAAGAATAGAAAAAACAAACAATAGCAACAACAAATGATTTCTTGAGCTAGGCTTGGAAATTGAACATCATTGCTTCTACCACATGATATGGTCAAAGCAAGCTACACCACCACCCACCCATGTTCAAGGGATTGGGAAATAATGTATTAGAGCTGCATAGAGTTTGTGGCTATTTTTAATTTATTTTAAGTCCTGAGACATTTAAGGTTTCTAAATTTGATAAATCCTATGGGTGATGATGCACATTCCTGTGGGTAATTAATTATTTAAAAATTACCACACAAAATTAAGTTGAGTTACTTGTTAGAACAAACAAGGGAGTCAACCCCTGGGGGAATGTGGGAAGTAATAAGATGATTGAGACTGAGACATTTACTGTTTTTAAATGGCATGGAATGGCCCAGAGAAATGTTATTTGCAAAGAATGGATGCTCACAAAAGAACAATTTCACAGTTCTTTTCTTTTTCTATAAGACAGATTTAATACAGGGAGACTCAAACTCTGAAAACTGAATCTCATTTTTCTATCTTCTTTCATCCTTTGGTAGAAAAGGTAAAAGTGTATCACAGACTGACTTTATGACCTCAAAGGCAATTGAATTAATGTACTTTGGACTATTAGGAGTATAAATGTGAGGATAAATGAATAGATATATCTGCATTTTAATTACAGAATTACTTCTATTCTGCTGAGTCTTAAAAACTAACATTCACATTTGGTTATTGATATGTAAAGACAGAACAATCTGAAGATTCTACAAAGCCCTTTTCTACAAGCATATACATAATGGACTCCATAGTCAGGCAGAGTAACAGTTCATACAAGGGAAGGTGGCAGAAATCCAGACTTTGGTTTAAATATTATCCTTTAAAATGAAAGAAAGTAATTCAATTATACTAAGATAAAGTAGCCTTTTATCCTTGGAAGATTCTGTTTTAAGAAATACTTTCAAAATTTGTTCACACACACAAAGTAAACATTTTTGAGTTCTTATGTCCTATGTGCCAGGCTTTATCCTAGTTATTTTATTCATAATCCTAATAACCATGCAAAATAGGCAGAATTAACCCCAAATGCGGAGAGTTTAAGATCCTTGGCATAGTTTATAAACTGCATAACCAGGATTTAAACCCATCTTGTCTGGTTGTACACTATACTGCTAACCCCTGTAAGGAACCATTTTTTAAGTTCTACAGAAACAGTATAACTAGCAATATTTTTGCTCAAGGACAGAGTAATAATTTGCATCCATTGCTAGAGGATAAAATACCAATATTGGTTTATTATTTTAATAATGCACAAAGCACTAACACTGAAAGGGAGCTCTCATTTTGTCTTTCTGGTGTCTGGTCATTTTTTAATACTTGCTTTCCATACAATGAGGGAGCTAACTGTTCTCATTGTTATCTGTTTATTCTCTGTAAAGACTATCCTTTTGGTTTGTAAAATATTTTGAGGAAATGTTATTAATATTTTTAAAGCATTAGCTTAAATCTTTTCATAATAAAAGACTTCAGATATTTTGGTCAAAGCAAGAACTCTAATTAGGAGAATTATTGTAGGGCATCACTTTTCTCATTAGTAAACCCTCTTTGTAGTTAGTCTTCTTTCTCTCTAATTTTTTTTAATAATTATTTTATTTAATTTTATTTATTTATTTTCATTTGACCAGAGAGGGGTAGAAAGAGAGAAAGAGAGGGAAAGTGAGAAAGCAAGCCACCAGGTCTGAGACTCGAACTGTGGTTGGCCATGTGGGAGTCCAGCACCCTTAACCACCATGCTACCTGATGGCCCCTCTCCCTAATTTCTTGACCTATTAACTATTTTTTATCATGAGCATTCGCCTACTTTCCCATTTTCTTCATTCTCCAAGTAATACCGGATAAATAGCTTATCCCATTTTGGCTTGATATATCACTGATTTTTCTTGTGAATGTCTTTTTCCCCATTATACTCTTTTTTTATTTTTCAGAGAGATTTTTGCTATAGGGCTCATGTCCTCGTCAGAGAGAGAGAGCGCGCACGACAGAAAGCAAGAAATCACTCCCCAGGGGGGATGACCACGCTGCAGTTCCTTCTCCTCCATTCTCCTCTTTGGAACGTGGGCATGCACGCACACGTTCCTAGCATGAGTTTCAAGCTGCCAAGTCTGGGACTCAAACCGTGGTTGGCCATGTTGGAGTCCAGCAACATAATCGTTATGCGATCTTCTGGTCCCTCCCCCTTATATGCCCAAAAACCTTTTAAATTTTATTTTGTACTACTGCATCGTTACCCCTCTTTTCATAAAAAACTTTGCCTGTTCAACTTGTGCTATAAGTTGCTTCCTTTATTCCTAGAATTCATACATCTTGCCAAGAATGTAAAGGAAGCTAGGAGGAGTGCCCAAGCAGTAAGTCTTCTAAAACACTGTACTCAGACTTTATCACGCATCTTAACTATCTGGGTATCTTATTAAAAAGATTCTAATTCAGAAGGTCAGGGTTGGGGCCAAAATTCTGAAGTTTTAGAGTTCCCAGGTGAGGGTAATGATACTGAAGCTGGCTTAAGGACCACACTTTGAAGTACTTCTATAGTATTGCTGTAGAAGACCTAGTTCATAAGGAAGTAGAAGAAGTACTGCCTTAAAGGAGATGTATTCTTTTTATTAGAAGAGGTTTTTAGGGCATGTGCACTCGCCAGAGAGATGGAAAGGGAGAAATCACCCACTGGGAGGATAGCCACGCTGCAATCCCTCCTCCATTCTCCTCTTGGGATCTTGGGCACGTATGCACACACATGCGCCCCGGTGTGAGTTTAACCCACCAGGTTCGGGACTTGAACCACTGTGGACTACATGAGAATCCAGCGGTATAGCCATTATGCTATCTGCTGGTTCTAAGGAGATGTATTCTTAATTGAGGTTACTATAAAAGAGATGAATTTACGGGACTGGCAAATGGTGTAATGTACATCACTGGACTCCCACGTAGTCAACCGCAGTTCGAGTCCCGGACTCTGCAGCAAAACTCACGCAGGGCACATGTGCGTATGTACCCAAAATTCCAAGAGGAGAATGGAAGAGAAGGGATTGTGGTGTGCTCATCCCCCTGTGGGGTGATTTCCTGCTTTCTGTCTCTCTTTTCTCTGTCTGTCTGACAAGTGCATGTGCCCCATAGCAATTTTTAAAAGCAAGAGTAGGGAAATCCATAACTTCATTTGTCTCATGGACATATCTGATGTGTTTTTTGGTACTTCAGTGAACATATTTAAGGAAATACATTGTATTTCAATCAATGTATTTTGGAGTGAAAGTAAAATTAATATAACATGTACTTAGGAAAAAAATTTTCTCTAAAAAATTGCTTAATAATAATAAATTTTAGATTTATTAAGCTAAATTGACAGTTAACAAAGTCCCTTGTGTGTTTTGTTTTACACTCCCTTTTTTTATTTGCTTATATATATAAGGTTGGTTGATGGAAAAATATATTGCTCAGTTGTATTAAATGGTGTAGCATGAGTAAAATGACATATAAATGACAAATGAAAAGCACTTAATATTTGTTGAATAAATGAATTTAGAATACTGCTATTTAACTTCTCAACTTAGAAGTTGGAGGAAGAAACGCTGAAAGGATTCTTTGATTTCTTACTCCTTGATATTTGAAAGGTAATTGTTTTGAAATCAGTTATTAGTAATGGTAGCAAAAGACTTTTGAAAGAAAAACTTACAAACTTCTAGTTAAGCAAGAATTATGTTTATTTCCTCTAGATGATTTCAAATTTATAATTGGTAGAATTTGATAAATGAGGATTTTACTGTATTGGTCCACCAGTTTTGTATTATAATGAAAAGTAATGAGTTAAACTTAGCCTTAACCTTAGGCCTCATATTTTATTCTAATTAAGAAAAGAAAGAGGTAGCTTCACTAAGTATGAGGAAAAAGGAATAATAAGTGCAGGATATTTTTGTTCTCATTAATCTGTATTGAAATTAACATGTTCAGACAGCTATTGGTGCTAGGTATTGGAATAAAGCTACAATAGAAGCTGTGACTGGAAAATTCTTTAAAATCTTCAAGATAAAATTAAGAAATAAAATATCTTAAAAGTAACTCCTGATCAGTATCAGTTTAAAACTATATCTAATTCTACTTAAAAAGCTTTATGTTAATAATAGTGAAATGGTCTTGAAAACATCTGCTTTTAAAAATTAAGTGTATGGGGACAGGATTAGAAAAAGATGGTGGTTTTTATTGGACGGTTGGAAAACTCATGATGCATTTTTGCATAGAAAAAAATACATCATGACTTTTCTGACAATCCAATACAGTAAGTTTGAAACCAACTTCTTTTTTTTTTTTTTTTTTTGAGAGAGATTTTTGCGATATGCTGTGTGTGCTTGACAAAGAGACAAAAAGCAAGAAATCACCCCCTGGTGGGATGGACATGTCACAACCCCTTCTCCTCCATTCTCCTCTTGGGATTTGGGCATGCACACACATGCACCTGGCATGAGTTTTAAGCCTCCAGGTCTGGGACATAAGTGGTAGTCCAGCAACGTAAGGGCTGCACCATCTGCTGCTCCCTGAAGCCAACTTCTTAATCATTTTCATTTTTTTAAAGTTAGCACTGCTCTCCTAAGCTTCAAAACCTTCCTTATTCCATATCTATTAGGTTGTTGGGAAAGTCATGACATATCTATGCAAAAATGTGTCATGACTTCGCCAACAACCTAATATTTTCTGTTTAATTGCAAACATCTAAGCCCAAGTCCTTTCCAGTTCATGAGTAATAGAATATAGGTGCCCCTAAAAGGGTCTTATATCTAGCTTTCCCATTATTTTATTCTGTCCTGCAGTTAGCTAACATGTTATTCTTCCTAGGCTCATAGTTTTCATTAGACACTTGACTTTGAATCAGATATTCTTGCTGTATAACTGTTTTATAAATACTGTGATGTAACAAATATAACAGACTTTCAATTTTTAATATAATTTCCTTGTGTATGATGGAAATGTGTGTATGTTTTAAGGTGAGCTGGGATTTAGACCTGGGCCTTCCATTTGATCTCAGCCTGCTGAGTAGCAGTATGCCAGCCAACACTTAACTATTGTGGCTGAGCCTTTAAATTAAATTCTAACTAGACAAGATCGTCAGGATGGGATTTTTTAACTCAAAATACTAAATAGGAGGTGAAAAATTGCCAAAGTCATGGTTCTTCTGGTGCCATGTTAAAGAAATATGGTTACCAAAGTAACCTGTGGTCTTTTGAGTAATGCTACTCGTTTAGTTTGCCGGCCATAGCCCAGACTTGGCTCTTAGCAGGTACCATGTGGTGTCAGTTGGAGTTGCTATTGGATACTCCTGTCAGGTGCCAAATATGGAATTAAAGATGTGGAAAAAATCTTGTAATGTCACTTTGCTTCATTAACATAATTTATTTTCTCAGAATCTGGCACTGTCCCAAGGTTACCTCCTGCCTCAGTGTTTCTCACCTTTAGTATGCATCTTTGCCAAATGTTTTGAGAAGATCACATGGAGCTTTGTATAGATTGCTGCTCTTTTCAACTAAACATTTTCTTTTTTTTAAATGTGTGTTTGACTTTAGTCGCTTACATTGTTTTTACTTACATACTGTTTTCTGTGCCCTCCTCCATTCTCCTCTTGGGATCTTGGGCACGTATGCACACACATGCGCCCCGGTGTGAGTTTAACCCACCAGGTTCGGGACTTGAACCACTGTGGACTACATGAGAATCCAGCGGTATAGCCATTATGCTATCTGCTGGTTCTAAGGAGATGTATTCTTAATTGAGGTTACTATAAAAGAGATGAATTTACGGGACTGGCAAATGGTGTAATGTACATCACTGGACTCCCACGTAGTCAACCGCAGTTCGAGTCCCGGACTCTGCAGCAAAACTCACGCAGGGCACATGTGCGTATGTACCCAAAATTCCAAGAGGAGAATGGAAGAGAAGGGATTGTGGTGTGCTCATCCCCCTGTGGGGTGATTTCCTGCTTTCTGTCTCTCTTTTCTCTGTCTGTCTGACAAGTGCATGTGCCCCATAGCAATTTTTAAAAGCAAGAGTAGGGAAATCCATAACTTCATTTGTCTCATGGACATATCTGATGTGTTTTTTGGTACTTCAGTGAACATATTTAAGGAAATACATTGTATTTCAATCAATGTATTTTGGAGTGAAAGTAAAATTAATATAACATGTACTTAGGAAAAAAATTTTCTCTAAAAAATTGCTTAATAATAATAAATTTTAGATTTATTAAGCTAAATTGACAGTTAACAAAGTCCCTTGTGTGTTTTGTTTTACACTCCCTTTTTTTATTTGCTTATATATATAAGGTTGGTTGATGGAAAAATATATTGCTCAGTTGTATTAAATGGTGTAGCATGAGTAAAATGACATATAAATGACAAATGAAAAGCACTTAATATTTGTTGAATAAATGAATTTAGAATACTGCTATTTAACTTCTCAACTTAGAAGTTGGAGGAAGAAACGCTGAAAGGATTCTTTGATTTCTTACTCCTTGATATTTGAAAGGTAATTGTTTTGAAATCAGTTATTAGTAATGGTAGCAAAAGACTTTTGAAAGAAAAACTTACAAACTTCTAGTTAAGCAAGAATTATGTTTATTTCCTCTAGATGATTTCAAATTTATAATTGGTAGAATTTGATAAATGAGGATTTTACTGTATTGGTCCACCAGTTTTGTATTATAATGAAAAGTAATGAGTTAAACTTAGCCTTAACCTTAGGCCTCATATTTTATTCTAATTAAGAAAAGAAAGAGGTAGCTTCACTAAGTATGAGGAAAAAGGAATAATAAGTGCAGGATATTTTTGTTCTCATTAATCTGTATTGAAATTAACATGTTCAGACAGCTATTGGTGCTAGGTATCAGTAAGTTTGAAACCAACTTCTTTTTTTTTTTTTTTTTTTTTTTTTTGAGAGAGATTTTTGCGCTGTGCTGTGTGTGCTTGACAAAGAGACAAAAAGCAAGAAATCACCCCCTGGTGGGATGGACATGTCACAACCCCTTCTCCTCCATTCTCCTCTTGGGATTTGGGCATGCACACACATGCACCTGGCATGAGTTTTAAGCCTCCAGGTCTGGGACATAAGTGGTAGTCCAGCAACGTAAGGGCTGCACCATCTGCTGCTCCCTGAAGCCAACTTCTTAATCATTTTCATTTTTTTAAAGTTAGCACTGCTCTCCTAAGCTTCAAAACCTTCCTTATTCCATATCTATTAGGTTGTTGGGAAAGTCATGACATATCTATGCAAAAATGTGTCATGACTTCGCCAACAACCTAATATTTTCTGTTTAATTGCAAACATCTAAGCCCAAGTCCTTTCCAGTTCATGAGTAATAGAATATAGGTGCCCCTAAAAGGGTCTTATATCTAGCTTTCCCATTATTTTATTCTGTCCTGCAGTTAGCTAACATGTTATTCTTCCTAGGCTCATAGTTTTCATTAGACACTTGACTTTGAATCAGATATTCTTGCTGTATAACTGTTTTATAAATACTGTGATGTAACAAATATAACAGACTTTCAATTTTTAATATAATTTCCTTGTGTATGATGGAAATGTGTGTATGTTTTAAGGTGAGCTGGGATTTAGACCTGGGCCTTCCATTTGATCTCAGCCTGCTGAGTAGCAGTATGCCAGCCAACACTTAACTATTGTGGCTGAGCCTTTAAATTAAATTCTAACTAGACAAGATCGTCAGGATGGGATTTTTTAACTCAAAATACTAAATAGGAGGTGAAAAATTGCCAAAGTCATGGTTCTTCTGGTGCCATGTTAAAGAAATATGGTTACCAAAGTAACCTGTGGTCTTTTGAGTAATGCTACTCGTTTAGTTTGCCGGCCATAGCCCAGACTTGGCTCTTAGCAGGTACCATGTGGTGTCAGTTGGAGTTGCTATTGGATACTCCTGTCAGGTGCCAAATATGGAATTAAAGATGTGGAAAAAATCTTGTAATGTCACTTTGCTTCATTAACATAATTTATTTTCTCAGAATCTGGCACTGTCCCAAGGTTACCTCCTGCCTCAGTGTTTCTCACCTTTAGTATGCATCTTTGCCAAATGTTTTGAGAAGATCACATGGAGCTTTGTATAGATTGCTGCTCTTTTCAACTAAACATTGTCTTTTTTTTTAAATGTGTGTTTGACTTTAGTCGCTTACATTGTTTTTACTTACATACTGTTTTCTGTGTTTTTTTTTTCCTACCAGATTTGCCTTTTCCAGTTTTTAAAGTAATCTGTAATTTCTTGTTCTTATTCAGCCAATATGAATAGTCAAAATGCAGAATGCTGTTAGTCACTATGGCACATACTAAGAAATGTAAGATCAGGGGCCAGTAGGTGATATGGTGATTGGGGCACTAGACTCCCAAATAGCCGACCACAGTTGAGTTCCAGACTTGGCAACTTGCTTTCTCACTTTTCCTTTCTATCTCTCCCTGGTTAAATTTAAAAAAATAATAATAACAATAAAGATAAATAAATAATTCTTTTTTTGAGAGAAATTTTTGCTATCAAGCGCATGCACTTGCCAGAGAGGTAGAAAGCAAGAAATCACACCCTGGAAGGTAATGGCCACTCAGCAGTCCCTTCTTCATTCTCCTCTTGGGATTTTGGGCATGCATGCATACTTGCTGGCATGTTTCAAGCCACTGGGTCTGGGACTTGGATCATGGTTGACTATGTGGGAGTCCAGTGCCTTAACCACTAAGCCACCTGCTGGCCCTGACAAATAATTCTTCAAAGAAAAAAAAGAAATGTAAGATATCTTATTGGATAACTGAATAAATAAAACATAAGCATGGAAAATTGAAATAATGTAAGAAACAATTTTAAAAAGATCATAAAGCAGTTATGGTTACGAGACATAATAATAAATAGCAGAGATAGTAGAAATGTAAATTCACATCTCATCATGAACTGGGTATATTGAGAAAGTTTTTATGACAAAGGAAGGATTTGTTTAAGACACCGAAGAGTGAATTGACTTGAGCTAGGTGGGGAGAAAAGTAGACATCCTTCCTAAATAGAGTAGTAGCTATTTCTAATGTTCAGAATTAACTTTGCCAGCCTTTAAGGAAACAGGGCACAACTTTCAGTAAAACAAGAACGTTTGGATTTGTAAGAGTTACAGTCTGGCAGATGCAGACTCAAACAACCTTGGATATGTATTTAATCTTTAGATGGGTTTTAAAGGCATAAAACACAAATGAGTATTGGGGAGAAACATCAGTTGTTTTAGGACAGTTATTAAGGATCTGTAACAAGGGTTATGTCAGTCTAAGATTGGACAGATGGTTTTGGGGCAGATATCCTTGTAGATGTACTTTTTATGTAAGGTTGCAGTGGACTTTAAGCAAGTTTGTGGTTCTGGCAGAGTATCTGTCATGGTTCTTGCTATCAGGCATATTTGCATGAGAACTACTCTTTTTCTATGGCCTTTTCTAGCTCAATTAATCAAGATTTAACACAAGTTGACACAAAAGACTCCATTTTGATTCTAATAGTTTTTACAACTTCAACATGAATTACATGATTTTAAAGTTTCTTTGCTAATGGAATCTACCTGAGTGAATTATTTACTTAGTCTATCATGGGGTCAATGAAGCTCATGTGACTATTTCTCTAATTATCCTCTAAAATTTTTCTTTCATATTGTATAAGATTATAAATAAGAAGACGCCTTAGAAATAATATAGTTTAGCCTCTTTTCTATTCAAAAGCATCCCTTCCAGAGGAGACCAATTTCTTTATTAGACTCTTCACTGGTAGTAAAGTAGTTAAAGGTGGCTGGATCCTACGAGGACAACTGTGTGGTTTGCATCTTGGACCCTGAGGTTCAAAAACCCACTGGACACATGCGTGCATGACCCAAATCCCAAAAGGAGGAGTGAAATGGAGAAGAAATTGTGGCGTGATCATCTGCATGGAGATTGCTTTCTCATCCCACCCCCTATCTCTCTCAGGCGAGCATGTATGCCCTCTGGCAAAAATAAAATAGGAAAAATGTTGAAGGTTCTCTTATGTCCAAATTAAATCTGTTTATTCATCACTTTAACCTGTTAACCCTAGATTTGCTTCAAATTTATTTCAAGCCAAAAAAACAATAATGGCAAACTAGTTAAACCAAATCTACCTTTTGAGCTTCTGTTCCAGTTTGACCTTATACCAGAAAAAAAAACGTACTTAGGGGTTCATCGTAATGGTATATTGATAGATAAAAAAGAAAGCTTGAGTGATTTAATTCAGAAGAGCCCTAATATTTGAGAAGAAGTATAGATTAAAACAATCTGTGTTGATTTTCACAATAAACAAAATTGGAAATTAGAATTGTAAAGTCTGATTGGTTTATGGTGTAAGAGCGTGAGGTTCATCCCTTTTGAGTACCATAGCTAGAAGTCATCTACTGGTAATTCACTGAAAAGCAATAGAAAACTAATAATGCACATACTTTTATGTAACTTGATCAGTTCTAAGATAGTTTTAACACACTTTAATACTGTACAATCACCCCACAAATTTTCTCTGTGTGCTTTTGTAATCCTTCCCTCCACTCATGTACCCAAATATGACTGTCTTGCTTTCTGTTGCTATAGTTTTCTCGTTGCACAATTCTATATAAGCGGACTCAAAATAACTAACCTTTTTTGTCCGCCTCCTTTCCAAAAAAAATGTTATATTGCTAGAGTGTGCATCCATATAAGGGAGAAAGGCCCTCCCTCCAATAGGGTGTGGTGACAATGCCATCTTTTTTTCTCTTTCTCTGTCCTATCAGGATTTGGAGCACTCACACACTAGACGTGTTTTTCAAACTACCAGGGCTAGGACACAAACTGTGGTCAGTCATTTGGTATCCAGTTCCTTATGTACAGCACTTATCCTGTGCTACAGGATCTGCTCTGTCTGCCTTCTTTTGTTCAGCCTTACGATTTTGAGATTCATCAGAGTTCTTGAATGTATCAATTTCACTCATTTATATTGCTGTATAGTGTTGATAGTATCACATGGTATGAATATACAATAGCTTCCTTTAAAGAATTTGGGTCACTTTCAGTTTTTGACTATTACAAATAAAGTTAAAATAAGATAAATACTTAGGTAGTAGATTGCTTGAATTATGTATGTTTCACGTTTCAAAAAGCTACCAAACCTTTTCCCAAAGCAATTTTATTATTTTACATTTCCACCAACAGAATTCTAGTTGCTCAATTTTGAGAACAGGTTATACAGACAAAACTATGACTCAACATGGGAGTCTTTTCAGTTGGCCTGGTCTAAAAAGATGGGGTATCTGTAAGTGGGAGCTTACAGGTTATAGGTGGGTTTAGAAATCCTTAGGTTAGTAATTGGTGAAATATCCAAGTCTTTGTCTCAGAGAGACTTGGAGTCAGTAGAAAAGAATATTTGAATTTAACTTAGAGGTTGGATAAGAAAGCCTTGCTATTTATCTGGTGATGTTAACGCCAGGGTTAGGACGTAAAGAGTTGCCCACACTCATTAGACCAAAGTGGTCTATTACAGCAAGATTAATGTTTTTTTTTTTTCCTAATGTTTTTCTTTTTTTTTCCCCTCGTCCTTGAAGATTAATGTTTTTAGATGTGACTCTCCCAGGCCTTTTGTAAAGTGTTCTAGAATAGGAAGAATAGTAAGAAATCTGTCCTCGTGATTAATGAATATTATAATTTAATATATATCTACAGATCTTAAGTTTAATATTTAAAAACCCCTATTATTTAAACTTGCACAATAGATGAATGTGTGCATTGTGTTGACTTTGTTATGTAGATTAACAAAGAATGCTTGAGTTTATGGAATTCTTACATTAAAGATTATAAGCAATGCTATTTTTATAGCATGTAAGAGGTTGGGGTTTTTTTTTTAGAGAGATTTTTGCCACAGGGCATGTGCACTCACCAGAGAGACAGAGAGAGAGGATGTGAGAAATCACCCCTGATGGGGGATGGCCATACAGCAATCCCTTTTTCTCCATTCTCCACTTGGAATTTTGGGCATACACACAGACACATTTCAAGCCACCAGGTCCAGGACTCGAAACATGTTTGGACATGTGGGAGTCCAGCATCTTAACCACTGCTCCAGCTGCTGGCCCTGAGATTTTATATACTTATTGTTTCATTTTCCGGAAAGGATTAAATCAAGAATAATACATTGATTATTTTATTACAGTTATTATGTAATGACCAAGTATTTGATAAATTAACCATTTTGATAGACTAGATGAAACTAAAATAAAATGTGTTTGGTCTTGCTTGGCTCATCAAATTATTAGTGTTCAATACTAAGTGTTAGCAAGGAGGTCAAACAACTGAAACTCTTGTAAGATGCTGGTAGGGGAATAAATTATTATAGTTCAAAAACTTGGGAAAATGTTTTGCACTGTTTACTAAAACTGCATGTATACACACACACACACACACACACACACACACACACACATGAACCAATAATTTATTCTCTCTAGTCATTAACACTTACTCCATAATACACATTAAAGGCTGCCCTTGCCCCCCGCCAGTCTCATTGTTAAGGGAGCTGGATCCCACATGGCCATCCCAAAAGGTCAGGCCCATACATGTGTGTGCCCCAGATCCTGAGATGGAGAAGGGATTGCAAAGTGACCATGCCTCACTAGGGGGTAGGGGGTACTTTTTCAGTCTCTCTCTCTCTTAATTATTTAATTTTAATTAAGTCACATGTGGCTAGCAGTTAATGTATTGGCTAGCACAAGTCTATATTGTCTTCCTTAACCTCTTCAACTTGTTATGATTTCATTTTTTCTGCATAGTTAATATTGGGTAGGTGGAAAAGTCATGATGCATTTTTGCATAGAAAAATACATCATGACTTCTCCAGTGACCCAGTAATTTGTCTTACCCTACTTAGACTTTAGTCAAATGTTCATTTTTATTAGTTTTCAATTTGGGGCATATATGATTATTTCCTGATTACTTTTTAAGTTTCTGGGTGTTCAAGCTACTTTACTTCTTTTATATCTTCTTTACCACCTATGTTTTAATTATAATATGTAATTTGAAAATATTTAATAGAGGATAAAACACCTGGGAATTGGAAACATTATTTGAAGTATCAAAATACTGTTGAAAACGTTTTAGAGTATTGTGAATCTGGAAAGCTTATTTGTAAAGCAGTAACAGGTTAAGTATAGTGTAAGCCATGGCTGCAAAATCTGGAAACTTAAAGTCTGGCCTCAGTTTGACTGTTAATTTTATGAACTCAGAGCTTTTCTTAGCTTTTGCAGGTTAAGTTTGTTGATCTACAAAAAATAAGAAATGAATTATTGAATTTATAGTACCTCTTCCAGGATAAGATTCTTTCAAAAGATAGATTTCATTGGACCAGCAGATGGCATAGTGGTTACATTGCTGGACTCAAACAAAATCAACTGCAGTTCGAGTCTGGGACCCGGTGGCTTAAAACCCCTACTGGGCACATGTGCATGTGTTCCCACAATCCCAAGAGAAGAATGGAGGAGAAAGGATTGTATGGAGGCTATGCCCCCTGGGAAAGTGATTTCTTACTTTGTCTTTCTGTCTCTGTCTCTTCAGCGGGCACACACACCCTATAGCAAGAATCTTTGAAAAAAAATATAGTTTTATTTATTTGAAAACTATTAATGTGAGAATTAATATTAGTACTACATTATATATATATATTTTTAAAGAAGTATTTAACTTTATTTGCTTATTTATTTATTTATTTATTTACTTTTAATTTGACCAGAGAGGGACAGAGTGAGAGAAAGGGAGAGAGAGAAAGCAAGCCGCCAGGTCTGGGACTTGAATCGCTGTCAGCCCTATGGGAGTCCAGCGCCCTTAACCATCACACCACCTGCTGGCTCCTGCATTTTATATTTTGAAAAAGTCCAAGAACAGAAAGTACATGTTGAAATGCACAGGTTTGAAATGACAAAACACTCTTCTTGTGGTGAAATGCCAAGATGACAAATTACATGCAGTTCTCATAAAACTAAGTGGGTAGGAAAATAATAAATGAGCTTCTTTGTAGAAACAATGAATAAAACTAAGAAATAATAAAACTATTTAAATGATTCCATATTCCAAGTAATTAGTTAGAAAACCTTAGGAATAAGATTCAGGAGAGTGTCAACCTGTTATGAAGGAAACAATGAACTGGAAGTCAGAACTGAAATTACTGTTCCTACAGTGGCAGTAATTGGCAATGTTGTTTTGTATAGTGAACTTTGAAAGAATATTTATTTCTGCACGTCATAGCATGCGCTTTTCAGACCATAGCATAAACCCAACAGAGTACCAATATGCTTCAAAATAGAAATAATTTTATTATTCCTCATATCACTTTTTCTGAGTCATCTGGCGGAAATACAAACTATCTTTTTTTAATCTTCTGAACTCACAAATTCATACTGTTTGAAACAGCTTTTCATTTGACCCATTTTTCCACCCTTCCCAAATCCTCCCATTGTGCTCCAGAGAACTTCTGTCTCCGTGACTTGCAAACTTCCTCCTATATAGTTATTCTCAACCTTTTTTCCAAACTGAAAAGATTTTTCCAAATCTTCTATCTTCTTACTGTAACTAAAAAAATGACCTGAAATTAATGTTTCTATACCCTCATGTGGACATGCTGTCAACATCCATAAATCCCACATATATAAGAATTCTTCTGGACCAGCAGTTGGTGTAATGGCTATGTAACTGGACTCCCTGCAGTCAACCGTGGTTTGAGTCCCAGACCTGGTGACTTAAACTCACACTGGGCGCATGTGCATGCGTGCCCAAGATCCCAAGAGGAGAATAGAGGAGAAGGGATTGCGGTGCAGAGGAGGGTGGACATATGTGTAAAATTTTCTGTATCTTGGAGTAAATCATGTGGAGACTCTGTGGGTGGACTTGTTCTCAGCTATGATACATACTGATGTACTTTTGCCACTTTTTAGTGTGTTCCTCTGTTTCTTTTTCTATGGCCTTTTCTAGCTCAATTAATCAAGATTTAACACAAGTTGACACAAAAGACTCCATTTTGATTCTAATAGTTTTTACAACTTCAACATGAATTACATGATTTTAAAGTTTCTTTGCTAATGGAATCTACCTGAGTGAATTATTTACTTAGTCTATCATGGGGTCAATGAAGCTCATGTGACTATTTCTCTAATTATCCTCTAAAATTTTTCTTTCATATTGTATAAGATTATAAATAAGAAGACGCCTTAGAAATAATATAGTTTAGCCTCTTTTCTATTCAAAAGCATCCCTTCCAGAGGAGACCAATTTCTTTATTAGACTCTTCACTGGTAGTAAAGTAGTTAAAGGTGGCTGGATCCTACGAGGACAACTGTGTGGTTTGCATCTTGGACCCTGAGGTTCAAAAACCCACTGGACACATGCGTGCATGACCCAAATCCCAAAAGGAGGAGTGAAATGGAGAAGAAATTGTGGCGTGATCATCTGCATGGAGATTGCTTTCTCATCCCACCCCCTATCTCTCTCAGGCGAGCATGTATGCCCTCTGGCAAAAATAAAATAGGAAAAATGTTGAAGGTTCTCTTATGTCCAAATTAAATCTGTTTATTCATCACTTTAACCTGTTAACCCTAGATTTGCTTCAAATTTATTTCAAGCCAAAAAAACAATAATGGCAAACTAGTTAAACCAAATCTACCTTTTGAGCTTCTGTTCCAGTTTGACCTTATACCAGAAAAAAAAACGTACTTAGGGGTTCATCGTAATGGTATATTGATAGATAAAAAAGAAAGCTTGAGTGATTTAATTCAGAAGAGCCCTAATATTTGAGAAGAAGTATAGATTAAAACAATCTGTGTTGATTTTCACAATAAACAAAATTGGAAATTAGAATTGTAAAGTCTGATTGGTTTATGGTGTAAGAGCGTGAGGTTCATCCCTTTTGAGTACCATAGCTAGAAGTCATCTACTGGTAATTCACTGAAAAGCAATAGAAAACTAATAATGCACATACTTTTATGTAACTTGATCAGTTCTAAGATAGTTTTAACACACTTTAATACTGTACAATCACCCCACAAATTTTCTCTGTGTGCTTTTGTAATCCTTCCCTCCACTCATGTACCCAAATATGACTGTCTTGCTTTCTGTTGCTATAGTTTTCTCGTTGCACAATTCTATATAAGCGGACTCAAAATAACTAACCTTTTTTGTCCGCCTCCTTTCCAAAAAAAATGTTATATTGCTAGAGTGTGCATCCATATAAGGGAGAAAGGCCCTCCCTCCAATAGGGTGTGGTGACAATGCCATCTTTTTTTCTCTTTCTCTGTCCTGTCAGGATTTGGAGCACTCACACACTAGACGTGTTTTTCAAACTACCAGGGCTAGGACACAAACTGTGGTCAGTCATTTGGTATCCAGTTCCTTATGTACAGCACTTATCCTGTGCTACAGGATCTGCTCTGTCTGCCTTCTTTTGTTCAGCCTTACGATTTTGAGATTCATCAGAGTTCTTGAATGTATCAATTTCACTCATTTATATTGCTGTATAGTGTTGATAGTATCACATGGTATGAATATACAATAGCTTCCTTTAAAGAATTTGGGTCACTTTCAGTTTTTGACTATTACAAATAAAGTTAAAATAAGATAAATACTTAGGTAGTAGATTGCTTGAATTATGTATGTTTCACGTTTCAAAAAGCTACCAAACCTTTTCCCAAAGCAATTTTATTATTTTACATTTCCACCAACAGAATTCTAGTTGCTCAATTTTGAGAACAGGTTATACAGACAAAACTATGACTCAACATGGGAGTCTTTTCAGTTGGCCTGGTCTAAAAAGATGGGGTATCTGTAAGTGGGAGCTTACAGGTTATAGGTGGGTTTAGAAATCCTTAGGTTAGTAATTGGTGAAATATCCAAGTCTTTGTCTCAGAGAGACTTGGAGTCAGTAGAAAAGAATATTTGAATTTAACTTAGAGGTTGGATAAGAAAGCCTTGCTATTTATCTGGTGATGTTAACGCCAGGGTTAGGACGTAAAGAGTTGCCCACACTCATTAGACCAAAGTGGTCTATTACAGCAAGATTAATGTTTTTTTTTTTTCCTAATGTTTTTCTTTTTTTTTCCCCTCGTCCTTGAAGATTAATGTTTTTAGATGTGACTCTCCCAGGCCTTTTGTAAAGTGTTCTAGAATAGGAAGAATAGTAAGAAATCTGTCCTCGTGATTAATGAATATTATAATTTAATATATATCTACAGATCTTAAGTTTAATATTTAAAAACCCCTATTATTTAAACTTGCACAATAGATGAATGTGTGCATTGTGTTGACTTTGTTATGTAGATTAACAAAGAATGCTTGAGTTTATGGAATTCTTACATTAAAGATTATAAGCAATGCTATTTTTATAGCATGTAAGAGGTTGGGGTTTTTTTTTTAGAGAGATTTTTGCCACAGGGCATGTGCACTCACCAGAGAGACAGAGAGAGAGGATGTGAGAAATCACCCCTGATGGGGGATGACCATACAGCAATCCCTTTTTCTCCATTCTCCACTTGGAATTTTGGGCATACACACAGACACATTTCAAGCCACCAGGTCCAGGACTCGAAACATGTTTGGACATGTGGGAGTCCAGCATCTTAACCACTGCTCCAGCTGCTGGCCCTGAGATTTTATATACTTATTGTTTCATTTTCCGGAAAGGATTAAATCAAGAATAATACATTGATTATTTTATTACAGTTATTATGTAATGACCAAGTATTTGATAAATTAACCATTTTGATAGACTAGATGAAACTAAAATAAAATGTGTTTGGTCTTGCTTGGCTCATCAAATTATTAGTGTTCAATACTAAGTGTTAGCAAGGAGGTCAAACAACTGAAACTCTTGTAAGATGCTGGTAGGGGAATAAATTATTATAGTTCAAAAACTTGGGAAAATGTTTTGCACTGTTTACTAAAACTGCATGTATACACACACACACACACACACACACACACACACACACATGAACCAATAATTTATTCTCTCTAGTCATTAACACTTACTCCATAATACACATTAAAGGCTGCCCTTGCCCCCCGCCAGTCTCATTGTTAAGGGAGCTGGATCCCACATGGCCATCCCAAAAGGTCAGGCCCATACATGTGTGTGCCCCAGATCCTGAGATGGAGAAGGGATTGCAAAGTGACCATGCCTCACTAGGGGGTAGGGGGTACTTTTTCAGTCTCTCTCTCTCTTAATTATTTAATTTTAATTAAGTCACATGTGGCTAGCAGTTAATGTATTGGCTAGCACAAGTCTATATTGTCTTCCTTAACCTCTTCAACTTGTTATGATTTCATTTTTTCTGCATAGTTAATATTGGGTAGGTGGAAAAGTCATGATGCATTTTTGCATAGAAAAATACATCATGACTTCTCCAGTGACCCAGTAATTTGTCTTACCCTACTTAGACTTTAGTCAAATGTTCATTTTTATTAGTTTTCAATTTGGGGCATATATGATTATTTCCTGATTACTTTTTAAGTTTCTGGGTGTTCAAGCTACTTTACTTCTTTTATATCTTCTTTACCACCTATGTTTTAATTATAATATGTAATTTGAAAATATTTAATAGAGGATAAAACACCTGGGAATTGGAAACATTATTTGAAGTATCAAAATACTGTTGAAAACGTTTTAGAGTATTGTGAAATCTGGAAAGCTTATTTGTAAAGCAGTAACAGGTTAAGTATAGTGTAAGCCATGGCTGCAAAATCTGGAAACTTAAAGTCTGGCCTCAGTTTGACTGTTAATTTTATGAACTCAGAGCTTTTCTTAGCTTTTGCAGGTTAAGTTTGTTGATCTACAAAAAATAAGAAATGAATTATTGAATTTATAGTACCTCTTCCAGGATAAGATTCTTTCAAAAGATAGATTTCATTGGACCAGCAGATGGCATAGTGGTTACATTGCTGGACTCAAACAAAATCAACTGCAGTTCGAGTCTGGGACCCGGTGGCTTAAAACCCCTACTGGGCACATGTGCATGTGTTCCCACAATCCCAAGAGAAGAATGGAGGAGAAAGGATTGTATGGAGGCTATGCCCCCTGGGAAAGTGATTTCTTACTTTGTCTTTCTGTCTCTGTCTCTTCAGCGGGCACACACACCCTATAGCAAGAATCTTTGAAAAAAAATATAGTTTTATTTATTTGAAAACTATTAATGTGAGAATTAATATTAGTACTACATTATATATATATATTTTTAAAGAAGTATTTAACTTTATTTGCTTATTTATTTATTTATTTATTTACTTTTAATTTGACCAGAGAGGGACAGAGTGAGAGAAAGGGAGAGAGAGAAAGCAAGCCGCCAGGTCTGGGACTTGAATCGCTGTCAGCCCTATGGGAGTCCAGCGCCCTTAACCATCACACCACCTGCTGGCTCCTGCATTTTATATTTTGAAAAAGTCCAAGAACAGAAAGTACATGTTGAAATGCACAGGTTTGAAATGACAAAACACTCTTCTTGTGGTGAAATGCCAAGATGACAAATTACATGCAGTTCTCATAAAACTAAGTGGGTAGGAAAATAATAAATGAGCTTCTTTGTAGAAACAATGAATAAAACTAAGAAATAATAAAACTATTTAAATGATTCCATATTCCAAGTAATTAGTTAGAAAACCTTAGGAATAAGATTCAGGAGAGTGTCAACCTGTTATGAAGGAAACAATGAACTGGAAGTCAGAACTGAAATTACTGTTCCTACAGTGGCAGTAATTGGCAATGTTGTTTTGTATAGTGAACTTTGAAAGAATATTTATTTCTGCACGTCATAGCATGCGCTTTTCAGACCATAGCATAAACCCAACAGAGTACCAATATGCTTCAAAATAGAAATAATTTTATTATTCCTCATATCACTTTTTCTGAGTCATCTGGCGGAAATACAAACTATCTTTTTTTAATCTTCTGAACTCACAAATTCATACTGTTTGAAACAGCTTTTCATTTGACCCATTTTTCCACCCTTCCCAAATCCTCCCATTGTGCTCCAGAGAACTTCTGTCTCCGTGACTTGCAAACTTCCTCCTATATAGTTATTCTCAACCTTTTTTCCAAACTGAAAAGATTTTTCCAAATCTTCTATCTTCTTACTGTAACTAAAAAAATGACCTGAAATTAATGTTTCTATACCCTCATGTGGACATGCTGTCAACATCCATAAATCCCACATATATAAGAATTCTTCTGGACCAGCAGTTGGTGTAATGGCTATGTAACTGGACTCCCTGCAGTCAACCGTGGTTTGAGTCCCAGACCTGGTGACTTAAACTCACACTGGGCGCATGTGCATGCGTGCCCAAGATCCCAAGAGGAGAATAGAGGAGAAGGGATTGCGGTGCAGAGGAGGGTGGACATATGTGTAAAATTTTCTGTATCTTGGAGTAAATCATGTGGAGACTCTGTGGGTGGACTTGTTCTCAGCTATGATACATACTGATGTACTTTTGCCACTTTTTAGTGTGTTCCTCTGTTTTGGTTGGTGTACAGAATACTATTTCTTTAAATTTTGCTCATTCCCTGAAAAATGAGTTAGAATATTCCTATAAAGTATAAATTGTATGCTTGTATAAATTAAGCATGAGAAAAAGGATACGTACCTTGTATAAATTAAGCATGAGAAAAAGGATACACACATGGGACCAACAGGTGGCATAGTGGGTAAGGCATTGGACTCCCACATGGCTGACCATAGTTTTTGAGACCCTGACCTGGTGGCATGAAGATCATACCAGGCATGTGCTTGTGTGCCCAAAATCCTTAGAGGAGAATGGAAGAGAAAGAATTGCAGCATGGCCATCCTTCTGGGGGATAATTTCTCAATATCTCATTCTTGTTCTCTCTGGCTCTGTTTCTTTTCAATGAGTACATAGGCCCTCTGGCCAAAAACAAAAAAAAAAAAGAAAGAAAGAAAGAAATATTTAAATAAATAAATAAATACGCACTATTTTTAAAAGAATTATTTTATTTAACTCTGTTTATTTATTTATATTTTTAATTTGACCAGAGAGGGGTACAGACACACACACACACAGAGAGACACACACACACAGAGGAAGTGAGAAAGCAAGCTGCCAGGTCCAGGACTCACACTATTGTTGACTATGTCGGAGTCTAGCACTATTAACTGCCATGCCACCTGCCAACCCCAATACACACTATTAAAAGTAGATTTTGGGAGCCAGCAGGTGGCATGGTGGTTAAGGGCACTGGATTCCCACATGTCCAATCGCAGTTCAAGTCCCAGCGACTTACTTTCTGGCTTTCCCTTTCTTTCTCTCTCTCTCTTCCTCTCTCTCTCTCTGGTCAAATTAAAATAATAATACTAATTATAATAACAAATGGAATTAAATAAATAAATTATTCTCTAAAAAATGTAGATTTTGTCCCTAGCCTTGCCTCTTGAGCTACTTTTCATTTCATGTTTAGAGCTTGGCTAGAAGGGTTGTCAACCTGGACGTATTTGGGATGCTTATGAGTTTATCATGAGAATTTAAATTCTTTTATTTTATATTTTGATTTTAAAAGGATTTAAGGAAAGCATTCAGAAGCTTTTAGATATCTACCTATCTCAAGTAATTTTCCTTCTTTTCTTTTCTTTTTTTTTTTTTTTTGGAGAGATTTTTGCTGTAGGGGGCATGAACTTGCCAGAGACAGAAAGTGGGAAATCACTCCCCAGTGGTGATGGCCACTTCACAGTCCCTTCTCCTCTTGGGATTTTGGGCACACATGCA
This sequence comes from Tupaia belangeri chinensis, assembly GCF_000334495.1. Lineage (NCBI taxonomy): Eukaryota > Metazoa > Chordata > Mammalia > Scandentia > Tupaiidae > Tupaia > Tupaia belangeri. The sequence goes on along the minus strand of NW_006160040.1, from coordinate 5,556,958 downwards.
CACGTGCCCATCATGGATTTCAAGCTGCCAGGTCTGGGACTTGAACCACGGTCGGCTATGTGGGAGTCCAACAACGTAACAATTGCACCATTTGCTGGCCCCTTAAATGATGTTTCTTTCTTTTTATGATTGTGCTCTGCATAGCTTTTGGGCCAGATAGTACAACTTGAATTGTTTCAGTCTAATGGCAATAGTGCAGATATACTGTTGCTTTATATTTGCAGAGAGTCTAAATAGTGTCAACAGGTAATGTACGAGTAAAGTTTCAGAGAAAGGCTATTATCACTGATAGCAGAGTAACATGGGCATGAATAAAGTAAAGCAAACTTTAAAGCAGCTATTAGGTTCATGTAGCAAGCAGTGAGTATAAGGATTTTGCATCTAGTTTTATAGTTGCATTAAGAGTATTAAAATAAGTTGATATCAAGGGTCTGATAATATCAAGGATTTTTTCTTTCAAAAGAAATCTTTCAGTTAGTAACCCCACCTGTGGTGGCATAGGTGCTGGGTTGCCACTAAGTGATATTGAAGTCACCTGGGAGGCACATGTTCAGAATGCTGGTCAACCTGAACACATTTGAGCATGCCTTTGCACAGCTGTGATCCTGGCCAGCTGGGAGGCTGGGGGAGAATTGTGACATGGTGATACTCTGTCAAGTGTGTGTGTGTGTGTGTGTTTCTCTCATGAAAGAAATAACTTTTTAAAAATGAAGTCTTAACACATTACTCGGTTTTCAATAGATGTAAAAACATTGACACTTTCTGTACTTTGTGTCATTGCACTGTTAGCCTTAAGATATTCAGAGAAGTCCTTTAAACTTTCTAGTTTGAATAGTAAATTTCAACAAAAGAAAGAAAAAGAGTTGGTGTCATTTATAGTTGGTGTTGACATTGTCATAGTCACTGTCCATTCTATTTCCTCATACATTAAAAGAGCAAGTAGAAATTAACTTATTATTTAGTAATGTAGAAACTCATTTTCTGCCATGTTGTTCCCTAATGAAAGGACTGGACATAAGTGGCTTGATATGGAATTGGGAAGTAAAATGCTAGAACAGTATATAAATAATAATGCGCCACATAATGACATTTCTCATCAGACTGCCTAGAGGGCAGGGGTTCCGTAAGATTATAATAGAGGGACTGGCTCCTTTAGCATACTGTTGAAAGGAGTCAAATCCCACCTAGCTGACTGCATTTCAAGTCCCAGCCCCAGTGGCTTCAAAAACATAGCAGTCATGTGTTCGTGCTTGCCCCAAATCCCAACAGGATAGAGAAATGGAGGAGAAGATTTCATAAGTAATGAGTAGTTTTAAAGTTTACTGCTCACAGCAAAGGGGAATTTGTTATTTTATGTGTATTCTGAATCTTGTTTTGTGAAAGCATTTATTATTTCATTGAAAAGTTCAGTTACTGTTTCCTTCAGTTTTTTATTTACAATATAGAAGACAGTTTAGGATACGTTCATTATAGATTTGGAAAGAAGATAAGTTATAAAATTCTGGTTTTGATACACTTTTATATTATCCTTTTTAATATATTTTGTATTAATTGTTTAATGACTTGTGGTTTTACATAAATGAAATAAGTGCTTAAAATAAATTTTATATACTTGTTAATGCACAATTCTTATTTCATGTATTATTTCAGAATTTTCATATTACCTTAATCAGTTTTGTTGTTAGAATTATAAAGCATTTTGTCATTTGCCTAGACTTAGCACCATTTAAACATTCCTATGCTCAAGTTATTTAATTGGTATGTTTTGCATAATTAAATGGCCTCAAAGGGGTTAGGACATGAGGGAGTTAGGCTGTGTGTGAATATATGTGTATATACGCATACCTCATTTTGGATCAACAGAAGCAGTTTGGGAATAAGAGAACATGTTAATATTAGCAGTAGTTGGGACCAGTGGATGCCGTAATGGTTACATTGCTGGACTCTCACATAGTCGACTATGGTTTGAGTCCTAGACCTAAAACTCACACTGGGCATGTGTGCATGCATGCCCAAGATCCCTAGAGGAGAATGGAGGAGAAGGGATTGTGGTGTGGCCATCCCTGGGATGGGGGAGTGATTTCTCACTTTCTTTCTCTCTGGTCAGTGCACACCCCTGGTAGCAAAAATCTTTCTAAAATATATATACATATTAGCAGTAGTCACCAAAATGTAGTTTAATTTAAAGTTCTATAAAACATTTTGTTATGGTTTGGTTTAATAGCTTCATTTTCTTTTTCTCCTAAAAGACTTTCAGTATATTGGTTTAATAACTCTGATATCTTAAGCATTATCTTAGCACATTTTATTTTTTAATTTTAAAGTCTACATTGAGGTTTTAAAGTATATCCACAAAAATATTTTAAATTTAAAACTGATTGTTGAAATCTTGGCTAATTTATTTTATTTGAAAAATTATTTTAAAATCTCTCAGTGGCCAGCTGCAGATTCAGATCCCTGGATCTACCTAAAAATATACTCCAGGTACATGTGTGTATGCATGCCCAAGATCCTAATAATCTGGAGAGCTGGGGAAAAGATCGTGGCATGTCAAGACCCACTGGAGGATCTCTCTCTCTCTCTTTCTCCTGCATGCACGCTTTGCTTTCTATCTTGAATAAACGAAATAAACCTTTATTTAAACAGTGTTTCTTTACTGGAAGTATTCTTTAGTTTTCATACTGTAACAGTCTTTTTATTTCTGCTCCAATAATCTGCAGTTTAATTTCTTTTCTTTTTCTTTTTTTTTTTTTTTTTTTTTGAGAGGTTTTTGCTATAGGGCGCATGTGCTCGCCAGACAGACAGAGAGAGACAGAGAGACAGAAAACGAGAAACACCCCCCAGAGGGGATGGTCACGCCACAATCCCTTCTCCTCCATTCTCCTCTCAGGATCCTGGGCATGCACGCACACATGCCCGGCGTGAGTTTTAAGCCACCGGGTCCGGGACGCGAACTGCGGTCAACTACGTGGGAGCAGCGACATAGCCATTATGCTAATTGCTGGTTCCCTGCAGTTTAATTTCTAAAAATACAGGAGAATAATGTGAAGAAGCTTTGCGACAGTTTTTAGTTCTTAGTGCCAGAAAGAGGCACATACCCAACCCAGTTTATTTTAAAAAGGCCAGCATAACCTCAACACAGAACCAAACAAAGACTTTTAAGGACATTATATGAAAGGAACATAATGGGCCAGTTTATCCATGAGATATATGTATGTGTGTGTTTGTGTGTGTGTGTGTGTGTGTGTGTGTGTATGTATAAACATTCCATATTAACAAACCAAAACTAAATTTTATAAATATAAAAGTAATTGTCATATTTTTAGATCGGCTGATTAGCAACCTTTACTCCATCTATTATCTTAATTCCTTTTTGCCATATAACATATTTGCAGATTCTGGGTAATAAGACATGAACAGTTTGGGAAAGCCATTTTGCCTACAACATACATTTCAGTCAAGTTGAGTTTATCCTAAGGATGCAAAGTTGTTTTACAACAACAATAGAAATATAGTTTACTACATGAATAGAGAAAGAGAGCCACATAATCATCATCATGTAGGAAAAACATTTGATAAACAATATTCTAAAATGTTTAATAAACTGGGACTGGAAGGAAAACTTCCTTAATCTATGAAAAGATACCTACAAAACAGTAAAACAAAACTCTATAGCAGACATCTATGAAATGCTGTTGACTTTACCTTTGAGTTCAGGAAGAAAAAGGCAAGGATGTTTGCTGTCATTGCGTGTTCCACCTGTTAATAATATGTTAAGGCAGTTAGAGTCCTGGATGGTGGCTTGAAAAAGATGCCAGATCTGTATGTGTGCAGATCCAGAAATCCCAGAGGAGCTGGAGGAGAAGGGATTTGGGAGTGCCATCCTTCTTGGAGGGAGGGGGGTCGTGATTTCTCACTTTCCCTCTCCTGTATCTGTCTGACTCTCCAGCTAACACACATGCCTTATGGCAAAAATCTTTTTTTAAAAAATGTATTTTTTGGTATAATGTTATTTTAATAATTGAAAATGAAACAAAGTTTAATCAATTTTGATCATGTTGGTCAGGTAACTCCATTTTTATTGGCTTTATATGAGCAAATACTTTTTTCTCAAAAAATGAATAGGAAGAGGCTCACTCTTTGTTGAAATTGAATATTGTTATTTTTTTATTCCCTACAGGTGAACTGGCACAGAAGTTGATCTCAAGATGCCATTAGTGAAAAGAAACATTGATCCTAGGCACTTGTGCCATACAGCACTGCCTAGAGGTATTAAGAATGAATTGGAATGTGTGACCAATATTTCCTTGGCAAATATAATTAGACAACTGAGTAGCCTAAGTAAGTATTTCTCTATCAGTTAAAAATACTACAAACTAGAATGTTAAGAATACTTAGAAGATACGCTGTTGACTAATTGGGGAGGGGAGGATATTTGATGAGAAAAGTACAAAATGAGCCTGAAAAAATACATTTTATGTGAAAATTAATGAATCTTAGATCTATTTTAGCATCTGTGTGTTGTCATTCTAAAAAGACTGAGACATAATAATGATTTAAAAGTTTATTAAACTAGGATTTGGATGAATTTCACAGATGAGCAAAATTCTAGTCTTAGACTTCTGTTTATGGACATAGTTATCCAGAAAGCTGGTTTATGTAACAGTTTCTCAGAAGAAGGGAGGTTACAGGTTTTTAAAAGTTTATATCGTTTTATTTAAAATAATGCAGGCAACCTGACTGGCTTTTTGTTTACAACACAAACTCAAGAATACTGGGAAGAAAGAGTGGAGGTCACACTGTTAAACCTGTAATAATTTTGCAGGATCCCAGCTTGTTTCTTATAAACTAAAACATGTCTTTTTGGCCAATAGCCCTGATTAGTGTGAGGCATAATCAAAGTCTCAGGCTTAGACTTTATCGATGCCTGTAAGATTTAGAAGGACTTCATACTCCACAGACTGCTTTAGACTACTTTTCATTCAGTGTTTCTGGGATAGGGAAATAAAGACAGAATCTTTAGAAACCAGAATCACATGTTGGATGAGAACTGTTGAGATTATTTTAAAAGTGACTCAATCTGGGGACCAGCAGTTGGCCTAATGGCTGTGTTGCTGGACTCTTATGTAGTAGACCGCAGTTTGAGTTCTGGACCTGGTGACTTAAACTCACACCAGGCGCATGTGTATGCGTGTCAAGATCCTGAGAGGAGAATGGAGGAGAAGAGATTGCAGCTTGGCCATCCCCCCTGGGGGGGGGTGGTGATTTCTTGCTTTCTGTCTCTCTGTCTCTCTCTCTCTCTGGTGAGTGCACGTGCCCTATAGCAAAAACCTTCCTTAAAAAAAAAAAAAAATGACTCCATCTGTGGAAAGTAGCAATACTGGATCAAGCAGGGATCCTCATTAAGAGTATCCAGAAATTAGATCCATGCCACTTGTCCCTTGACAGAAAAACTATAGTTAGTGAATAAGAAAAATAATTTATTCAGCGAGGCTAATAATGGGGAGAGAATGGACTAGGATCCATAACTGTCTTCCCAATACTAGATGTAAAGCTTATATAGGGGAAGAGGTCAATGTAAGGTACATCAAACAGCAAAGGGCACGTTATTTATTGTCTTGGTGCAAAATGAAGATGCCTGATCATTGTCTTCTGCAGGATCTTAAGGAGACCTGATAGCGTCAAGGGGGCTTTCATTGCTTAGAGACAGTTTCCTTTCTAGACTGCAAGGAACAATGACAGGTTTCCCTGCAAGGAGCTTAAAGATAAGCAATGATTAGGCAGCAGAAGCCAGAATGTCAGTCAAGGCAACTCTTAGGTCCTGGTTTAGAAGCAAAAGTTCTGGGTATGACTTTGCATGCTTGCGCTGATAAAACCTTCTTCACATTGGATGGGGTTGGTGGCATCTTTTCCCTCCCTATGTCCACAGCCAGCTGTCTGTGAAGTTTCAGAACAGTTTTGTGAGGGAGGCGAGACTTGTTGTGAAGTAAAAGAAGTTAAACACTGATATTCCTAAGGACTTAAAACTAAGTACAACATAGAATCACTTTTGTTCTCTTATGGTGCAGTTATAGTAGGACCAGAGTTGTACTTTTGCATGGCTGAAGTTTTTTGTTTTGTTTAATTTTTTGCTTTAATTTGCCAGAGGGTATGTACATTTACCAGAGAGAGGGAGAGAGAGAAAACAACCCTCCTCCAATGTAGCATGGTGACACCACAATCCCTTCTCTATTTTTCCATCCTGTCAGAATTTTGGGGGCACATACATGTGCCCAGTGTATATATTTTTTAAGCTGCAGGGGGCTGGGACTCAACTATGTACTTGGTCATGGTTGAAAAGACAGACAGCTCTCTTAACCACCAGGCTATGGGGCCAGCCTAGGATTTTTTTAAAATATGATTTGATCGTGAAAGGTAGAAACAGGGCTGTACTTTTGATTGTGTTATTGCTAATTACTCTTTTTAGACGCTTCAACTATTTATGTTTAGAGACACTAGAATATCTGTATTATTCATGTATGGAAGTATTTTTTTATATTAACAAAGATTTAAAGTGAAAAATGTGTGGTTTCATCACTGTCAGAAGATTACTCAAGTCAAGTGAGTTGTCTAAAGGACATTAGGATATCAGTCAAGAGTCTGATATATCCAGCATGAGGTGAAAACAGCAAATGACCTGATGCTCTGGCAGACAGAAGGCAAGCCAGTTGGCTAGAGAATATAAGGCCAAGGGATGGGGGCAGGTAAGAGAGGAGGAGACAGGAAGTATGTTTCCATTATAAGATTATGGTACAAAGCTACTTAGTTAAGAGATTAAACAAATTATTTTCCATTATTTTAAATCTAATCAGAAACTTTAAAAATAAATCTAGTCTATCTTTTGAATTAGCTTTTTAATAAGACAATTATAGGGACCAGCAGATAGCCTCATGGTTATGTCACTGGACTCCTACACAATCGACTGTGGTTCAAGTTCCAGATCCACAGCTTAAGCCTTGTGCCGCTTTCTGTCTCTCTCTGTCTCTCCGGCAAGCACATGTGCCCAATACCAAAACTCTCTCTCTAAAAAATACATTAAATTAAAAAGACAGTTATATTTCATTTTAAAGATAAAGCAAGGTATTCTTGGCCTACAATTACAGTATTTTCCAAATGATTGGTCTCCTTGGCCACACCCGCCTACTGAGTCTCCTGACAAGCCAGCTGGGCTCTTTTTACCCTTTTAACTTTTGTCCTTTCTTTTTTATAATTTAGTACTTAGCACGGACAAAGAGAGGTTCATCTAATTTGTTTCCAGTTTGGGCATATATATCTATAGCTAGAGTAACATTAAATTACATTCAATGATCTTTGTAAGAGTACTTAATTTTTTCATTGTGAAAGAGTTATGAAAATAAAGTGCTGTTTATTTAAATTTGGTTTAAGTATTTTCTCCATTCCTTTTGGTGGCTGTTTTTTTTGTGTGGTTTTTTTTTGGGGGGGGTGAGATATTAGCAGTGATTTGCTATAGCACTGTGCTTTTGTTTCTTCTTTCGGAAAACCAGTTTATTTATTTATTTCTCCTATAAATAAGATAGAGAGACAGCACCCACAACAGGGTCCTAAGACCATGACCCACTCCAGCTCCAGCTGCGATCTCAGGGAGGTCTCTGGATATGAACCAGAAACCTTTCCATGTGGATTAGCTTCACAGAGTGCACTGCTTTACATCTGCCTCACCTGCTGGCCCCGAGAACGTATTTCTGAGACTAGTCAAAAAAAGACTCTTGGGACCAGCAGTTAGCGTAATGGCTATGTCGCTGGACTCCCACATAGTCGACTGCGGTTCGCATCCCAGACCCGATGGCTTAAACTCACGCTGGGCGCATGTGCGTGCGTGCCCAAGATCCCGAGAGGAGAATGGAGGAGAAGGAATTGCAGCCATCCCCCCTGAGGGGTGATTTCTCGCTTTCTACCTTTCTGTCTGTCTCTGTCTGTCTGGTGAGTGCACACGCCCTATAGCAAAAACCTCTCCAAAAGAAAAAAAGACTCTTAGCATTTCCAAATGTTGTATTAACATATAACTAACCATGTTTTTTAAAGATCTTTCACTGAGTCTGTATAAAATTTATAAGACTTATTTATTTTTAATTGACAGAGGATACAAAGTGATGGAGAGGGGGAATACCTCCAAGGGGACATGGTCATACCTCAATCCCTTTTCCTTCATCTCTCCATCCTAATGGTATTTGGGGTGCCCTCTGACATGTCCTCCAGCATATTTTTCATGTCATCAGGGCTGAGACTTGAACTGCACAGTCAGCCATCTGGGTCCAGATTCCTTTAGACACTAGGCCACAGGACTGGCCTAAAAATTTATGTTTTATATGCACATGACTACCTCAGCATGTTAATATTAGAATGCATGTTAAGAGCATAGACTGACATTAAACAGAATTTTGGATCTAATACAGGCTTCTTATTTTAGTTATATCCAGTATAGAATTTGGAACTGATCTAATTATTAAGAGTGTTAATTTGCAGTACTAATTCATTTCTTGCATAACCTAAAGGTGAAAATTTAAGGAATTTTCAAACCTGATGCAGCCCATATAAGCAATCTCTCTCAGCAAACATATGTTTGTATTATGGCCAAACTCTGAAATCATAAATTAATTGTAAAAATATAGTTAAATTAGATTGTAGGGGCTTCATGTTTGGAATCAGAGCCCATTATATGCATTTTCTAAGTAATCTGTAGATTCAGAAATGAAGAGGCAACCTATACAATGTATAACAATAGTTTATCACTCTGAATTAATTTCCTGGCCATTTTCCTACTTGACATAGTTGAGAACCTGGAATTAAATTTAAAAGGCCTCTAGATAGCCAGAATAAATAAGCACATGCACTGAAGAACATGTACATAAAATAACCAATTGATCCCTCTCTCAGAAACTGTTTACTTTTACTTTGATAGTTCAAACAGATTTGATGATGTGGTTTCCAAACATTTATGCTTTGGAAGATTTAAGCAAGAGGTATACGGGGTAGCTAATGGAAGGAGGCATCACTGAAGCCAAACAAAAGAGGCAGTTTACAGCGAAGGGAGAAGTGACACACGGAGGAAACCACAGAAACTGGAGGGTGGCCAGTTAATGTGAAAGCAAATATTCTATATTTCAAGACTGTTTCCAGGCCTAGGACAATAATTGATTTTTATGATTAGCTCATGGCTGTGAATCCTTACAAAAAGATTAAATTATGTTTGCTTTTATATTTCATTTTGGAAGGCAGAGATGCTCGGAATACATGTCACAACAGCTTCCATCCAAAATAGTTAAAATAATAATTGATGTATTAAGTAATAATCTGAATTACTCAGAAAATGTGGTCATTCAAAATGGTTTCAGGTAACTGAGTGTTTCAGCGCTTCAGAAGCGAAAAGGGCTTCACATGACTTTTGGACTGGACAGTCTTTGACCTCTTCCTTACAAAAATCTTTATCCCAGTTTTCCATGAGAGTTTTCCTACTAAAACATAATTCTGTTTTATAATAGATAATTACTGAAAACCTAGAATTCACTTTATATACATTTCCTCTTTCCTAGTTTATCATTATCTTAGCCACTGGGTATCTTGTATCATTCTGTTTCTCATATAGCTTTTTCTCTTATTAAATATAGTCAGTTCATACTACCAAGCTGTTCACAAATATAAATAATTTGAGTTCCAGCTGTGGTGATACTTGATGGTAGATACTATCACTTGACAGGCCAAGGCGAGATGGGAGGCCTGGATTCAATTCCCAGCCCACCCGAAAAGCCAGACACGGTGGCATGCATCTGTAAATGCCTGTCATCTCTGCCATTTGGAGGGTGGAGGCAGGATTGCAATCTCCTGGTCAGTGGGCAATATAATATAGCAGGACCATGTCTAAAATAGCTGGGCCTGGTGCTGCATCTGCAGTCCCAGGAGCTTGAGGCCAAGAGGATTGCAACACAGCGGGATACTGTATTAAAACTTTAAAAAAAAAGAAAAAAGAAAAAAACCTTAAGAAAACAGATAATTTGACAGATAAATGGCAAGCTAGATGGGTAAGAGGGTATATGGATAGATTGGGTTGGTAAAGCAGATTGTCGAGAGATAACATTAAACACTTTGTTGTGTGATAAAGCTACCTAGTTCTTGTTCCAAAAGAGCATAACCTATTTAGTTGAAAAGTCTCAAAAATTATGCATACAGGAACCATTTTGAATAGTGTGAGCATATATATAATTAAAATAATAAGTTTTGGATTATAGGAACTGACAAAAGAGAGATAATCATATGATGAATACTTTCTCTCTGTCATGCTCCAGTTAACACATGTGCTATCTGGCAAAAAAAAAAAAAATTAGGCCTTTAAGAAACAAAAGAATTTAGAAAGGTAGAGTAGAAAAGAGAAGGAAAGTATTTCAGCATGCGTGAAGAATTAGACAGATGAACAAGGGTAGTGATACATAAGTGAATATAAGAAGAGAGATTAAAGGGATAAATAATATTGGGTAAATATGGTGGACCCTGCTTATGGAGGACATGGAATGTTAGGTAAGACCATTTAGATTTAGTACCATATATAATGAGACATACATTCTTTTTTTTTTAATAATTATTTATTGATTTCACTTATTCTTTAGTTTGACCAGAGAGAGAGAAGGGGAAAGTGAGAAAACAAGCCACCACATCTATGACTTGAACCGTGGTCGGCCGTGTGGGAGTCCAGCACCCCAACCACCACACCACCTGCCGGCCCGAGACATAGGTTCTTGAGTAGAGAAGTGGTATGACAAATGAAAAGATAGTTGAAATTCAGATACACAATCAGTTTCACATTGCAAATTTCATTCTTCTTACCTTTCTCTGGGAGGAAAGGAAGAAATAGACTTGAAATTTAAGAAAATACGAAAAGAGAATAGTTGAGGCTATCTTATCCACTAAAGTACTTTGGCATTGAAACTTAGGACAAGGAAAGTGTGTTATACTCTTTTTAAAATCTACCAAGAAGGTCTGGACCAAATCTCCAGAAGCTGCAAATGCACTAAAAAATCTGCCTCTAATTTCAGGTGGTATACAGACTAAAAGTTAAGGTTTGTTATATTTAACTAAGCTCTTTTAGGGATGAAAGTGTCTATTCCATCCTATACCCATAGCATTTGTATCCTAACCTTTATTGAGTAAATTAATAACTTTGTACCTACCTTTTCTCCGATTTGGGATGGTCCTCTTATATTTCAGTAAAACTCTGTCTCTGGAAGTGTCTCAAACACTATTCCACGCCAAAAAGTTCAGTGTTTCTATGTCTGTGCTCCATAATAGCTGTAACCTCATGTGATACCAAGAGTCACCTGTTGTTGAGCTCCTGTCTGCATTAGGTACGCTCCCAGGATCATATGATGAATACTTTCTCTCTGTCATGCTCCAGTTAACACATGTGCTATCTGGCAAAAAAAAAAAAAAAATTAGGCCTTTAAGAAACAAAAGAATTTAGAAAGGTAGAGTAGAAAAGAGAAGGAAAGTATTTCAGCATGCGTGAAGAATTAGACAGATGAACAAGGGTAGTGATACATAAGTGAATATAAGAAGAGAGATTAAAGGGATAAATAATATTGGGTAAATATGGTGGACCCTGCTTATGGAGGACATGGAATGTTAGGTAAGACCATTTAGATTTAGTACCATATATAATGAGACATACATTCTTTTTTTTTTAATAATTATTTATTGATTTCACTTATTCTTTAGTTTGACCAGAGAGAGAGAAGGGGAAAGTGAGAAAACAAGCCACCACATCTATGACTTGAACCGTGGTCGGCCGTGTGGGAGTCCAGCACCCCAACCACCACACCACCTGCCGGCCCGAGACATAGGTTCTTGAGTAGAGAAGTGGTATGACAAATGAAAAGATAGTTGAAATTCAGATACACAATCAGTTTCACATTGCAAATTTCATTCTTCTTACCTTTCTCTGGGAGGAAAGGAAGAAATAGACTTGAAATTTAAGAAAATACGAAAAGAGAATAGTTGAGGCTATCTTATCCACTAAAGTACTTTGGCATTGAAACTTAGGACAAGGAAAGTGTGTTATACTCTTTTTAAAATCTACCAAGAAGGTCTGGACCAAATCTCCAGAAGCTGCAAATGCACTAAAAAATCTGCCTCTAATTTCAGGTGGTATACAGACTAAAAGTTAAGGTTTGTTATATTTAACTAAGCTCTTTTAGGGATGAAAGTGTCTATTCCATCCTATACCCATAGCATTTGTATCCTAACCTTTATTGAGTAAATTAATAACTTTGTACCTACCTTTTCTCCGATTTGGGATGGTCCTCTTATATTTCAGTAAAACTCTGTCTCTGGAAGTGTCTCAAACACTATTCCACGCCAAAAAGTTCAGTGTTTCTATGTCTGTGCTCCATAATAGCTGTAACCTCATGTGATACCAAGAGTCACCTGTTGTTGAGCTCCTGTCTGCATTAGGTACGCTCCCAGGCCCTTTGTTTACCATGTCTTCTTTTGGAGACAGATGTTTTTATTCTTGTTTCACAGATGAGAAAACTGAGCCCAAGGTCTCAGAATGAATCGAGCAAAGATTTGGACTTATTTATTGAAAGTGAAGGGAGCAAAAATTTGGACCTACTTATTAAATTGCTTTTTCATATTTGTTTAAATGTCTCTTATCACTCTATTTAAAATTCCTCACGGATAAAGACTTTTTTTTAATCATTTTGACTTACTACATGACTATAGAAATATAGTGATTTTAGATTTATGATGATTTATTTGTTTAGAAATTAAAAGAATGTAAAATAGCTCTCATAGATTTTTCTGAATTTGTGTTTCAGGCTTACCTGAGACAGGCTATCTACTAGATCTATAAAGAATCTTGTGTTCTTGGGGCCAACAGGTGGCATGGTGGTTGGGGGCGCTAGACTCCCACATTGCTAACTGCGATTTGAGTACTAGACCTGGCAACTTGCTTTCTTACTCCCTTCCGCTCCCACTACTATCCCTCTCTGGTCAAATTAAAATAAAGAAAGAAAGGAAGGAAGGAAGGAAGTTAAATGAAATAATTCTTAAAAAAAAAAAAATTTTTTTTTGCATTCGGCCCTTTGGCCAGGCATTCAGTTCTAATTTAGAGTTATGTGTAAAGACTGATTTTGGGAGGGCCACCAGGTGGCTGTTGGTTAAGGTGCTGGACTCCCACACACAGTTCAAGTCCAGGACCTGGTAGCTTGAAAATCATGCCAGGGTGTGTACATACAGAGCCAAAATCTCAAGAAGTGAATGGAGGAGAAGGAATTGCAACATGGCTCTCCCCCTAGGGGTTGATTTTTCACTTTCTCACTTTCTTTCTCACTGTCTCTCTCTCCAGCAAGTGTACATGCCTTATAATAAAACCTTTAAGAATTTTTGTTTTCAAAAGACTGATTTTGGATTAAGAGACATTCATATTTACAGTTGACCCTTGAACAATGCAAGGGTCAGTAGTGCCAACTCACACAGTTGAAAATCCACTTATAACTTGAGTCTCTCAGAATTTAACTACTGGGGTCTGGATCCTACGTGTCTGATTGTTCGTTAAAGTCCTGGACCGAGCACTTGAAAACATGGTGGGTTCGTGTGCATGTATGCCCAAAAAGGGGAGAAATAGAGGAAAAGGGATTATGGCATCACCATTGCCCCACGGGAGGTTCTTTCTCACTTTTCCTCTCTATCTCTGGTGAGTGCACGTACCCTCAGACTAATTTAAAAAAAAAAAAACTTAACTGCTAGTAACCTATTGATAAGTATTACCAATAACATGAACAGTCAATTAACATATATTTTGTATGTGCATAATGTACTGTGTTCTGACAGTACAGTAATCTAGAGAAAAAATGTCATTAAAAATTGTAAGGAAGGGACTAGCACTTAGCGTAATGGCTATGTTGCTGGACTCCCACGTAGTCGACCGTGGTTCGAGTCCTGGACCCAGTGGCTTAAACACACGCCGGGCGTGTGTGCATGCATGCCCAAGATCCCAAGAGGAGAATGAAGGAGAAGGGATTGCGACGTGGCCATCCCTCCTGGGGGGTGATTTCTCGCTTTCTGTCTCTCTGTCTCTCTCTGTTTATCTGGCAAGCGCATGCACCCTATAGCAAAAACCTCTCAAAAAAAAATTGTAAGGAAGAAAAAATACATTTATAGTATTGTACTATATTTTTCAATATGTTTAAAAAAATGTGTTTAGCAGTAGACCATGCGGTTCAAACCCAAGTTGTTCAAGAGTCAACTGTACTTTTACATTACGGTTTTCTCTATCCTTCATCAGATGGATAGAGATGGATAAAGCAAGTAGAGTATTTTCATTTTAACATAAGTCATCCAGCAATAAGTGGTAGAGCAGGATTTAATACCAAGTTTCTCCCAATGTTTGTATTTTTTTTTTTGGAGAGATTTTCGCTATAGGGCGCGTGTGCTCGCCAGACAGACAGAGAGAGACATAGAGACAGAAAGCGAGAAATCACCCCCTGGGGGGGATGGTCATGCCGCAATCCCTTCTCCTCCATTCTTCTCTTGGGATCTTGGGCATGCACGCACACGTGCCTGGTGTGAGTTTTAAGCCACCGCAGTCGCGAACCGCATTCGACTACGTGGGAGTCCAGCGACATAGCCATTACGCTAACTGGTTCCCAGTGTTTGTATTTTTTTTCCTCACTTGGTCATGGCTGGGTGACTTACAGGTAGGGTTTAAAGCTAAAAGAAATCCAAATAAAT
>NW_006160040.1:5534538-5542156 GCF_000334495.1 Tupaia belangeri chinensis | reverse complement strand
ACTTTTAGAAATCACATTTTTCAGTATTTATCTCTGATTACATTAAATTTTATGGTACATGTTCATTTTTGCTTAGGTAAATATGCTGAAGATATATTTGGAGAACTATTCAATGAAGCACATAGTTTTTCCTTCAGAGTTAACTCACTGCAAGAACGTGTAGACCGTCTCTCTGTTAGTGTTACTCAACTTGATCCTAAAGAAGAAGAGTGTAAGTATATTGATATTGTACATTTTTTCACAAATATTTAAATGAGTGATATATTTAAGAATGGTATTAAACACGAATTTACTATAAATCTCTGCCTATGGCCTTTGGTGTACATGTTGTAATAAATGAGTTATATGCACATGCCGTCAGCAAGACTCTGGGGGCTTTCCTTTTCTGCCCTTTTTTTAAAATCTCTTCTTCTCTTTCACTAAATAGGTCTAAATTTTTTGACACAAAGAAGATATTTTAGCTATTTTTTCCTGGATTCTGTTTTTTTTTTTTCCTTTTCATCCTCAGAATTTATTTGTGTATTTTTGTTATAGAAATAAAATTATTTGAAAATTACCTGAAATCCTTAGGTTTTAGTCTCTAAGAATGTAACTTCTTTTAGTATGCTTTTCTGTGAGCATATTGCTAAATTCTGGTTTAGTTAGGTGAGTTAATACAATTTCCCACTTTAAATGAGCATTTCAAAGACAAATTGCTGATAAAATGTTCTATACCATGATACTGAATCAGAGCTATCAAGGGAAAAAAGCCACACTAAAAGCTAATAATACTAGAAAATATGCTAGAAACTTAAGTGGTAAAAGAATATTTTATACCTTGACAAATTGCATTGAATGCTAATATTCCCCAGATACCTTTGTTTTTGCTTTTGTTTTGTTTCTCTTAAGGAATAGAATTGGAACCACTAGGAACATAATTTTCACTTACCTGTCATAGATAAGACAATGAGACAATAAGACAAATGATAGATGATAGGAGTTGGAGATAGGGAAATACATCTTGCTAATTACTATATATGCTCTTTATTTTTTACCAACAAAGTTTTGGAAGATAAAATTTTAGGTTCCACCTTAGTTATGGGGTTAATTTGTGGGGTGACATAATGGCCAGAATTGATCTGTTTTGATTATAGAAAACACAGGCCACTTTTCACAGGAAGGTGAGAACAGTGTATGATACTGAGGCAGAAGTATTAGCTTCAGACAGATGTGAGCTTTCTCCTATGTCTTCTGTTTATTAACCATTTACCTTAAGCCAGTTGTGTAGTACTTCCTATCCTTGACTGGCTGGCTTTCTTTCTTTTAAAGCTTATCTTATTTATCTCCTTAATGAGAGAGCCACCCAGGATTATGACACTCCTGAGCATGCCCAGCATATTCAGGTGGCCCTGGGATACAAACATGGGTCTCCCACATGGCTCCAGTACCACATAGCAGCAGCCTACCACCTACAGTACTACAGCTGTACCATCCTTGGCTTTCTTATGTTTAAAAATGGGATAGTAATTGCTATTTCACTGAATTGTTATAAAAAATAAATAAAATGAAATTTAGTGAGACCATCTAGAATATATGGGGGAATTTCAGAAAGTTTGTAGAAATAGCCAACCACGGTTCAAATCCCAGATCTGGTGGCTTGCTTTCTTACTTTCCCTCTCTCTCTCACGCTCTCTCTTGCTCTGTCCCTCTCTGGTCAAATTAAAATAAGTAAATAAAGGGACCAGCAGTTAGCATAATGGCTCTGTCGCTGGACTCCCATGTAGTCAACCACGGTTCGTGTCCCGAACCCAGTGGCTTAAAACTCACACCAGGTGCGTGTGTGTGCGTGCCCAAGATCCCAAGAGGAGAACAGAGGAGAAGGGATTGCAGTATGGCCATCCCCTCTGGGGGTCGATTTCTTACTTTCTGTCTGTCTGTCCGGCGAGCACATGCGCCCTATAGCGAAAACCTCTCCAAAAAGAAAAAAAAGTAAATAAATAAAGTTAATCAAGTGATTCTTAGGAAACAAACAAACAAACAAAAGATAACGAGTTTATTTTGGTGCCAAAAAATTTGAAACCCATATAAAGTTTTTTCATAATAGCCATTTCCCATGAACTTTTTGAAGATCTCACATATAGTATATACTCATTAAATATTTTTCATACCGCCCCCTCGTAATAGTGGGGGAAAGCTTTTTCCTCCTCTGGATTTTATTTGGGTGTTTGTAAGTGTGCCACAAGTCATGTAGCAGCAGAATTGCTGGAAACAGAGTTATAGCGTGGCCATTGTAGAGCCAGCCTCTGTTCCACCCTGTGCCATAAGTCCAAACATCCATCTATGTTCGGTGAATTTTACTTGTGATAGATGGTAGAGATACTATTTTAGGCATAAGAATAATTAAAGAATCATTGGGACCAGCAGATGGCATAATAGTTACATCGCTGGACCCCTGCTTAATCAATCATTGTTCAAGTCCCGGACCAGCAGCTTAAAACTCATGCTGGGTTTGTGTGTGTGTATGCCCAAAATCCCGAGAGGAGAAAGGAGAAGAGATTGCAGTGTGGCCAACCCTTTTGGGGGGTGATTTCTCACTTTCTGTTTCTCTCTGTCTCTCTGGCGAGTGCTCATGCCCTATAGCAAAAATATCTCTAAAAAAAAGAGAATAATTTAAGATTTATGAGGATTATTCAGTATAGACTTTGCTGTGATATAAAATATTTGTCTATATACTCAGGTCTTAAATATTCTTCTTAAATATTTAAGAAATTACCTAACTTTTTAACACTAGGAAATCACTCAGAGTTAAGAATGTAGCATTTTGATGTATTTCTTATCTCAACACTCTTATTTGACATGCTACACAGTCTGAAAGAAAATGAATAAAGCTACTTTCACGTTGTCATCTGTTTGACGTGGTGTGCTAATTACTGGGAATACTAATATACAAGGCAATCTCAGTCTTCAAGAGCTTCTAGTTAGATAGAAATTCTTATAGTAAAGATAAAAGATAATGGAAATACAGGGGGCCAGATGGTGGTGTATTAGTAAAATGTGATACTCCATGAGACTAACCACATGGGAAAGTTCCAGATTTGTGTCCAGAGCGCTGCCTGAGTATGCCAGACATGTGCTTGCCTCTGATCCAGGGCTGACTAAGCTAGAGGTGGATTATGGTGTCAAGACCCTGTTGGAGGTGCTCTCTTTCTCTCAGCTAATTGATGATGGATGGATGGAAGGAAAAGAGAAAGGGAAGCAGAGAGGGATAAAAAAGATAAGGGAAATAAAGAAAATGCAGATCACCTAGTACTTGAAAATACTTCTTTATAGTAGTTTAACTTTATAGTACATGTGTAAAAATTTACTGTCTGTGTCAAAGATGTTAACATGTTTATCCAAGTGTTAATATTCTTTTAGAGTTATTGGTGTAAGCTTAAAAAAAATGAATGAATGAATGATGTGAACTTAAAAATAAATGAAGGAAGGAAGGAAGGAAGGAGTAAGGAAAATAAAGGATAATTTAAGATGGTGGAGGCCAAGGGTAGAGAAAAGAAGAAGCCATGTTTGGTGTGAAATGTGGATATGCTTCAGATGTTATTAGGGCCTTCTGAGTCTTAGACAATAAAAACTGCATTAAAACCAATCTTACTAGAAAGATTAGGCACAAAATGATTGGGTAAATTAATGATAGAACATTTAAAATATGGTTTCTGATTTATAAGCCACTGAGGTCACAAATTCTTGGGCCATGCTGACTTTTAAACAAATATGTTATCTGAATTTGCCCTTATATTTAATCATTATAGTAAAATTAAATGATTTCTTTATTTTTATTTTAGTGTCTTTGCAAGATATAACAATGAGAAAAGCTTTCCGAAGTTCTACTATTCAAGATCAGCAGCTTTTTGATCGCAAGACTTTGCCTATTCCATTACAGGAGACATATGATGTTTGTGAACAACCTCCGCCTCTCAATATACTCACTCCTTATAGGTCAGTACATTGATAAATAAAAATTCCTGTTGTTTTTATTTCAGACTTAAGATTTAAATGCTCAATTACCGTTCTTTCTTCCATTGGACTTCTGTCCAACATAGGGAGCCCTCTCTGTTCACCACTTTTAGGAAACTTTTGCTTTATTTGCTAGATGAATGCCTAAGGTTTTAGCATAAAAAAAGACAAGACCTATTACCGGGAATTATATTATTAAAAAACCACTGGCAAACTCATTAATGCAATTTGACAAGTTGCTTTTTGTCTTTTTACTTTTATTTTTAATCACATGGAAAATTTTTAAAACATTCAGAGCTCAGAATTCCAACATACTACCAAAATAAATATTACTATTTTTGTTTGTTCTGCCTACTCTTGCTATATATACTTTAACTTTTTACATAATGACTATGTTATATCTGTATAAAATGCTTTTTACCATATAAAATCTGGAATTATTTGGCCTTTCTTTGGAGTCCTTACCACCACATGATTTGATAAATGAGTAATTTAAGATGCACAGCATATATCCTGAATAAAATGGTATTCAAGTAATTATTTGAAACTGTAAGTACACAGGGTCATTGGACATAAATGCTACTACAGTATTTGATGATTAGGTCATAGTTTTTAGATTTAGTAAGATAGATAAATTAGATTCTTGGTAGTAACTCTGTAAAACTTCTCTGTTCTATATATTATTATCATTGCAGACTTTATCTTTGGCAGAACTATTTGTAATGATTGGAATTTTCCAAAGGGCTTTTAGAAAATTTGTTTTTTAGCAGAAATTAGGGATGAAAATTGCCCAGCTGTACTTTAAATCATTAGTTACAACTCTGAAAAGCAGCTGGTTTTTCATTTTCCTTAGTTTTCTTTCTGATTTGTAAGAAATTTTCTATCAGTACAACATTCTAATTTATTTTGGCAATATTTTAATACATGCTATATTTTATTAATGTAAGAGAAAAAACATTTCAGTCAAATTATTTAAATCCTTATAGTCTCTGGAAGTCTTACTAATGTACATTTTAATTAATATTTTTTTTATTTCAGAGATGATGGTAAAGAAGGTTTGAAATTTTATACCAATCCTTCATATTTCTTTGATCTATGGAAAGAAAAAATGTTGCAAGATACAGAAGATAAGAGGAAGGAAAAGAGGAAGCAGAAGGTATTGCAAGAGATTCAAAAATTGAAGATTTTTTTGTGTATATTTGTGTTTTGCTGCATATATCAAATTTTCTTAATCCCATAGTTTGCTAGTTTTTCTTTTTTGGGTCCATTAGTCAGATACTGAAGTCTTTATAACAACATAGAAAGATCCCAGCCTAATGGGGTGCATGTGAGCAATTAGATTATTTTAGTATGGTACAATTAAACCACATTAGAGGTGTGCGTGGAGGGTTTGGGTAGCACACAATAACATCTGCCTTGCAAGCAGACAGTTGGTAAACACTTCTAACACAGCTTGTAATGAATCTTGAAGAACAAATAGGAAATAAGTGATCAGCAAAGAGAAGGGCATTCTGATAAGAAGAAATGAGGAATACTGTGCAGATACTGGTAAAGTAAGTTAGGTTGATATTTTCTTGCCACAGAGTATACCCTCAATGTTTATTAATGTTTTAGAAAGGTTATTCTTACTGAATTCCTGTTACCTGTCTTCTAGGTTGTCATTTTCTGTTTTAATAAAATTTACTTGAATCTGCTTCATTTCATGTTAATAATTGGAAATACAGCAGAAAGAAACAAAGTTGGAGTTAGGTAGAGTAATGAAGAGATGAAGTGTTTATTTTCTACAAACTGTAATGTACTCCTGTGCTAGACTGTTAGTGCTCTAGCCAGCATTTGCATACTGGCGAATGGCAAAGTAAATTGTACCTCTAGGCAGTGTTTTGTTTGCCAACACAGGTTTAACATTTTTGAACTAGAATGCCTTAGATGGACATATGTCCATGTAGTTTACTGCATGTCCCATCTTGCACCTAACTGGCTTCATTCATGTATATTACCTGCTTTGCCCCTGTAGGGATTTGAATTTGCTACTCCAACTCTAGATCCTTCTCTTCTTTCTCCCCTTATTTGCATCACTTTTTGTTCTGTGTCACTTCTGTTGAGTGACATAGTTATTATGGATTAATTAGATAAATGGTTTTTTTCTAATATGTTGGCCAGCTAATTGGTTACTTTCCAGATAACATAACCTAAGTAAGTCTTCATACTTTCATTAAAGGTAGGCGGTGCCATTTATGGTAGAAATTTTAACAGATGTGGAAACGATTTTCAGATTTCAAATTTTACTACATAGGCATACTGTCTATTTTCGGGTACTTCCATTCACAACTAAGAATTAGAAAAAAACAGCAAGAAATCCAGGATCACAGCAAACTAGTTACAATACAACTGAATGTACATGCGAACTGTCTCTGTGTTTTACTGTTATGATGACATTGCATTTTTCAATATTGTATTGGAATCTTATTTTGATTGTTGTAGCTTTTTAAAAAATTAGCACTTCAGCATTGGCTTTGTTTTAATACATCTGTTATAGCAGAAAAATCTAGATCGTCCTCATGAACCAGAAAAAGTGCCAAGAGCACCTCATGACAGGCGGAGAGAATGGCAGAAGCTGGCCCAGGGTCCAGAGCTGGCTGAAGATGATGCTAATCTCTTACATAAGCATATCGAAGTTGCTAATGGCCCAGCCTCTCATTTTGAAACAAGGTTTCTTTTCTTTTTGTCGCTTTCTTTAAAATTAATGATTAAACATTGGGTTTATTCCTTATATCTGTACTTCTAAGTCATACGTCCTGAACTGTTGAACTGGCAGACCTCCTTATAAATACAGAGATGATTTCACAACCCTAAGCACTGTGAGCCTGCTGACGTTAGGCAGGTCACTTTCATACCTGCACCTTCGCTTATCATCTGTAGGAAGAGGTGGTTGGAGTAGATGATCTTCAGATTGTTTTAGCCTTCATTTGAAGTTTAACTCCCTCAATGTTTCTGGCAAAGTCTGCTAGAATTTCATAATAGAGAAATGGGGTCTGGAATTTATGTTTGAAATACTGATTTACTGCAAAAAAGAAAAATAGAGTTGAGAAGGGGGTTCTATTCTGTTCTTTTTCCTTTCACCCGAATTTTGTTTCAAATCCTCCATCTCAGGTATATCAGAGATTTTAGACAAAATTACTCATTCTCTTTTGCAGAAATATAGAAGAAGGCCTTTTTCCTCAGTGCCCAGAGCCCTATCTAAGTAACATGCTACCATAGCAAACACATTTTACTAGCATCTCTCCATGAAGCAATTTGTGTATAGTCATTGATTCTTTTAAAAGAATTATTTATTTATTTTATTTTATTTGTTATTATTATTTCTTAATTTGACCAGAGAGAATGAAAGGGAAAGTGAGAAAGTGAGCCACCAAATCTGGGACTCGAACTGCAGTCGGCCATGTGGGAGTCCAGCCCCCTTAATCGCCATGCCTGCTGGCCTCAGTCATTGATTTTTTTTTAATGGAAAAGAGCTTACGGTTTTCTTTTGAATAGTACATGTAAATTCTTGGCCCATAAGTGTGAAATATCTTTTTTTTTTTTTTTTTTTTTTTTTTTTGGGGGTTTTTTTTTTTTAGGGGGCGGTTTG